>NW_021703779.1:45816656-45822327 GCF_005190385.1 Monodon monoceros
CACACACACACACACACACACACACACACACACACACACACACACACCAGGGACATGTCACCTATCCCACCCCTGGTCCCCCAAAGAAGGGTAACAATACCCGCACAAGGCCAGGCTGCCCCAAGAAGTCCAAGATAGAAAAATGGGATAGAAAATTCAAGCCTCAACTACCCCTTATGTCAGATATGCCTCTTTCCCACAGGTCTGCCGGGCCACTTCAGGGAGTGCCTCCTTGATGCTGTCCAGGACTCCAGCCTCTCCTTCCCGCTGGCCTTCCCGACCTCTCACTACCCACTGCCACTTCCTCACCATGGACAAGGAAACCTCAGAGATCTGTGGCCAAGCTCCAACAAGGAAGAAATTAGCTTACCCAACACCCCTCAGAGGATCCATCTGAAACCAGCCTAGATGTATGGCTGAACACCAGAAAGCACCAAGTTGAATAAGGAGGCCTATGGTGCCCTCCTCAGGTGGCAGCAGGGTTTCCCATTTGGTTTCAGCCAGGAGACACCTACTCAAAAATACCCTGTTCCAGACAAACTCAATTCCTGCCCTTGGAATCCCAAGTGGTGACTGAACAACGCATATCATCATTTCCCCTCCATGCTAGCAAGGTGGCAGCCTATCCTAGCCCTTGGGGGACTTCTCCTGGCCTGAAGCCAGGCCTAGGAGCAAAGATATGCCCTTTGTCACTGACATCTGGGAATCAGGGGTTCCAAAGGAGGCAGACTTGCATCCGTCCATTCTGTTTCTGGGAGTCCAAGAATATCCTATCCTCTGGGACCTCCTACATCCTGGGACAGGTCAGAGTAGAAATCTTCTGGGAAGGACTCATATACCCCACTCCAAACTGACTGGTCCAAGACTCTCCAGAGAAGTCAAGCCTGGGCGGTGATGTGCAGGAAAGGCCCAGATATTGCCTTCGACTAGGAAAAGAAGGGAACAATTCCCTGAACCCATCTCAGGGGAGCCAAACAGAGCCTGTGAGACTGATTTCCTGACTGGCTTACCAGCCCAGAATATTATCATAAATGGACTGGTCTGGCAGGGTGTGAGTAAATATGAGTCAACCCACTATAGGAGCAAACCAATGACCACATCAAACACCTTTGCAGTCGCAATAATTACCACTTATCTAGTGCCTACTACACACAGACGCTACCTAATTTAATCCAATTCTCGAAATAACCATTCATGGGACCCATTTCACAGGCTCAGAGAGATTACGTTACTTGTCCAAGGTCACAAAGCTGGTAAGCTGCAGAGTGGAGTTCTGAACTAAGATCTATCTCCCTTCAGAGCTGTGATCTTTCCATTACACCACACTGCCTGCCTGAAGAGAAATGATGCCAGTAAATGGGAGAAAAGCCTTATTTAGAGCAGCCTTGACCTAGGTGGTTTGGGGTAACCAAGAGATGTGCGGGGTGCCTCTCTGGGAACTCTCCCCGGGGCCACTAGGCATCCCTGTCTTGAACCTTACTAGGAGTAGTTCTGAAGGGCGGGGTGGGAGTTGGGGGGTGGAGGTGGGTCTCCGACTTAGGGCCCTCACACCACGAAAGGACCCCTGGCCCCAGCACCCTTTCTCCGACCCGCGTCGCATCCACAACGGTCCCAGCCACCCCATCTCCCCACAGCTCGAGCTGCCCTCCGCTCCAGACTTCTCCGCCCGCTACCCTAGTTCATCATCCCCGGCCTGGTCGCCGGCGACCACCAGCCCAGGGCCTTACCGCGGGTGGGCGGATCTTGCAAATGCCCGACTTCTCGGCGATGGGCCTGATTTTCGCAATGTAGCCGAGAGGGTCTCGGAACTCTGCCCAGCTAGGCTCGAACACCGGGCACTCCGGCGGCGGTAGGAAGTCGTCAGACCCCGGCTCCATGGTGGGCCCTAGGACTGGAGGGCTCGGACGGCCCTTAAGGACTCATGGCGGACGCCGCTGTACGAAGCCGAGGCACTGCTCGGGGACTAGGCCCTAAGCGGGGCGGCCGCCGCCCGCCGAGGGCCCAGGGGGCGTGTAGCTGCCGCGCTCTGAGAGGCTCAGGCTGACGTTACTGCTACCACCTCTTCGTCCTGCTCCGTTCCTTCCAAACTCTGCCGCTGCCTCGCAACTACCGCAGCCTTCAACACCACAGTTACCTCCCAACCACCGCGGCCTTCATCGCCGCCGCCGCCATCTTGGTTTGTCAGCGTCTCCCCCCTCCCTTCACCACAACAAACCAGATCCCTCCGCAGGGTGTCCCTCCGAGCCTCGTATAACGTGCGTGAGGCCAAGCCCTAGGGAGCCTTCATCCCGTGGAGACTGAGCTGAATCGGCAGGCGTGGGTTCCCTATCAGGAAGCAGGAACTCAAAAGTGCTTCCCACACTGAGAGCAAATAGTCCGCCTCAGCGGCGGAGGAACAAAGTGTAATTAACTGCCGGATCCTCTTTCCGGTGGACCGGCGGTGCACGTTTAAAGGCCAGTGCTGCGCATGCGCGTTATGGAGACAGACCGGAAGAGGAGTTGGCGTTGGTGGGTGGTGGGTCCGAACTGGCACCCCCTCGATGACCTCAGCCCTGGCGCGAGCCCCGCCCCAACACGCTCTCTTTCTCCCGGGTCTTTCCAGTGTGGGCCACAGAAGGCGGCTTCGGGTGCCTGATTGTAAGGCACCCTTCTGCAGGCCCGCAGATTAGGAGAATAGTACACAGCTCCCAGCTCTAGGCGCTGATACCTCTGGGGCTTTGAACGAAGGAAGTGGGGATGCTGCTCCCTCCCCGGGGATTGCGGATTTTTTGAATCCTGGGTCCCGAGGAGAGGAAGAAAATATTTATTTTGTCCAAGTTTGCGTGTAGAGGCCTCTCAGAGATGGGGCTTCCATTCTTAACCCCAAAGAGCCATTGTCAGTCAGCATTTGAATGAACACTTTCAACTGTTATGTGTGCACTTTTATCGTGCCCACATTTGTGGCATGTACACCTACAAAATAAGCCTGAGTGTATCCTACCAGTGCCCACCGTTTGAAGCACCTACTGTTTGCCCATTTGTGAGCCTACAGTGTACTTATCAAATATTTGTGTACATGGATTGTATTTATTGTGTATAGCCTGTCTTGCATTTGAGTACCTACTATGTGTACATCTGCTCCTCTTGTGTGCATGTTTGTGAGCAGTTTCTGAATAGGTTTATTGCATCTACTTTGAGTATCAAACCAGTACTTTGCCCATATGTCAGACGTCTACTGCATTTGAGGAGCTCTAAGTTATTCATCAGTTGTGGGCCTACCACATGTAGTTCGAACACCTACTGTGCACATATTAGTTACATACATGCTGATAAAGTGCTTATTTTATGTTCCCCCATCAGACTGTGAACTCCTTAAGGGCAGGGACCTTGTGACCTTATACATCCTTAGCACTTGGCATGGTAAGCAGTACATTAATGTTGAGTAAACAAAAGAAAAATGAATATTTTTGAGCAGCCTTAGTATATATTGACTAAAAATAATACATACTCTTTGCAAACATTTCCTGGATATATTAAGCATCTGCTGTAAGCTTGAATATGTTTGAAGGTGATGGACAGTGTCATTCCTTCATTCAGTTAACTGTTTCTAATCACATACCATGTCCCAATTAGGTATATCATTCTGCCTACTTCAGGACTGAGCTAAGGGCATCCGCTCTGAGGGAGTGGGGAACACTGGTAGGAGCTCACACCCTGGAGTCAGAGAGTCCTGATTTCTAGTCCCACCAGCTCTGCCATTTTCTAATTATGTGCCCTTGGGTAAGTCCCAACTTATGTAACTGAATGATGTTGTATGGAGATGATAATCCCTACCTTGCAGGATTGTTGTACAGTACCTGGCATATAGAAGGCCCTCGGTATCTGTTAACTGTTATTTTTACTTCTGAGAGTCAACAAACAATGTGTCAAAACTCATTAAGAATCTCCTTTGTGTCAGGCATTGTGCCTAGTTATTTCAGATTTTTTTTTACCACCTGAACCCTTAGATTGCCTTGAATGTTTGGAACCTTTATCCCTACTTGTCTTGTGAGGAAACTTGTCCCAAGTAATACATATAGTAAGTGACAACTCCTTTCTAGTTTTCTAGGTGTCAGGGGAAACCTCAACCCTTCTCCACCTGAAACACAGGTGAATGACCCAACTGAACAACTGTCTGGACAGGAAACAGAAAGCTAGGTGAGGTGATGCTAATAACAGTAAAAAATAAAAAAAAAAAAAAAAAAATCACTAGTCTCTCACATGTGTAAGCATTTAACAGCCCACATAGCTCTTTCATACCAATTATTTCCCTTAATCTTTGCAACAGTCTTGGGAAAGATGTAGGTCAATTTACCCATTCTGTAGATGAGGAACCAAGTTCCAGACAGATTAAACAACTTGCCCACTGTTACACGGGAAGTTGCTGCCTCGGGGTCAAATGCTCTTCCTGTCATTTGCTCCTACCAGTGATAGAACTAGGCAGGAGAAGGGTGAGGAGAACAAAGAAGATAAAAGAATATGCCAAATCCTAGGTTGAAGGAAGTTTGGCCTTTCCATCTTGAGGCAGCTCAGTGAAGGGCAAAGAGCATGAATTAGGAGTCAGGAGACCAGGCTTGGGGTCTCAGCTCAGCCTAGCCTTCCCAAAGCCTTCTCTGAGGTCCTTAGCTGGGACACCACCCACACCATCCTGGAAGGGCAAATGGAAATTGCATAGAGTCTTTGAAGCCAGTCAGATCCAATTCATTCATTCATAAACATTTATCAAATTCCTACTATGCACCAGGCACTCTTCTGGGCCCTGGGAATATAATGGTGACCAAGACAGACATGGTCCCTGCTTTCTTGCAGCTGACATTCACCTACTGAGATCTACCAAGTACCTCACCTCCATGAACCTTGATTTTCTCATTTATCCAATGAGACTATGTAAACCCTTCCTCGCAGGGTAGTTATGAAGATTAGAGATCATGATAACTACCATTCATCAAAGGCCAGGTGCTATGAAATAGGTATTGGTATCCCTGTTTTACAGATGAGGAGACCGAAGTTCAGAGAAGTATAAACTTAAGCAAGTCACATGGCTAGTAAGTGGCAGAGTTCAAACCCAAGTCTGTCTGACTGCTGTACAATTCTGCCTGTAAAAATCTCAGATGGTGCCCCCTCCCCCCTCCAAACCACAGGTGCTCAGGAAATGGAATCCTTTCTCAATCCTTGGATCTTGCTGGAGACCTGCCTGAGTCTGGGCACTGCAGGGTTAAAAACTGGGAAGCACCAGGGAGCTCACCCTGGACTGGGGGTTCGGTTGGCCTCACCCACCCATCTGGAAGAGAGGGTCTGGCATGGAACTGGTATGGAGCAGTGATTGGAACGCTCAGCTGTGCTCTCGACCACACTCACTCCATCCACGTTTTCTGGATGAACTGTACAGTGACTTTGTGCCTCACTTTCTTGATTTGTAAAATAGGGTCCCTTCCAATTCTGAAGTAGGTATGAGCTGTGAGTTCTAACTCCTAAATAGCTCTGACATTTACCCCCTCCTCCCCATGCCTTTTTCTAATCTTCTGCTCCCCATGAGAGCCATTTACTAACTCTAGCCTAGATTATTAAAAGAGCCTCCTCAAGATATCAAGGTCTCTATGTGAATTTATGGAGATATATATATATATATATATATATATATATATATATATAT
>NW_021703779.1:45822427-45844889 GCF_005190385.1 Monodon monoceros
AGAGAGGGAGAAAGAGAAATATAGATGCATATTATGTGCTTAATACATATGCATGACAATAAAATGATATATTCAAAATAATGATAATTCCAAATGAATTATGATAGTAGTGGATTATAACTCATTAAAATAAGAATCCGTGACTCCACACTGATAGAAATAAATAAAATGAGGGAAAAGGGAAAGCTCTTCCTTCAAAGAATGATGGAGTTAGAAAATCATCAATAGATGCTCAAACTTTTTCCAAATAAAAAAGCAAACCCTGAAAACGTAGCTATAACACTTAGTGCCCAAATCTTGGTTCCTAGATGCCATTGTCAACCAGGCATGTCCAGGTCTCCTTGGAAAAAATGGTTGACTCCAGGGCTGGGGCAGGGAAAGTACAAGATGAGCCTGGAGCATCTTGTGGTGCCAGAAAACAAGGAAGTGCTCAAGGAAAGATGGAGACCTGCCAAAAGGACACAGGAGCCAGCTTGGAGGGCCTCTTGCTGGCCAAATCTGGGACATTTTGAACATCAAAATAAAGAATGACATTAATGTGTTATAACTCACTGAAAATGATAGACAAGCATGGTCCATGAGAATATAAATACATAAACATAGGAGAAGGGAAAGCTCTCCTTTACACTGGAGAGCCAACTAATCCATGTCAAAAGAATGATGGCATTGGACAGTCACCATTTGGCAACCCCAAGAATCATCAGCAAATGCTAAAACTAGTGAGTGAAAGTTTGAGGAGTAACAAGACAGTTACATAATGCCAGTGCATCTCCCCTCAAGATACTCATTAATTACAGAGGGAAAAATAATAGCTTTACAACAGAGACACTACGTAGCCCAATGTGTCACCTGGTCTTTCTTCAGCTTCTACGGAGACCCCGGAGGCGCGAGGCCTGGGTGAGAAAACCTGTTGGCAACAGAGGAATGAGGATATGGGGGCTGCTCACCTCTGCTTTGGGATGTGCCATGCCCACCACCTGGGCTGCCCTCTCGCATTCCTTTCTCATTATTCTGCTAACATTACATACTCGCACACCTCCAGGCTTTTGCACATGCTGCTTCCTCTGACAAATGCCCTCCTTTACTGGGCTAATTCCTACTCACCCTTCAAGACTCAGCTAAAGGAGCGGTTCCAGAAACGCTTACCTGACCCCTGCCCCAAGCTGGGTTTTCCCTTTCTTTGTGCTCCCACACATGCTGTGCTTCCTTCTGGGACTGCACTTATTACTATATTGTATTGACATCATCCCCCCAGGCTGTCTACTTCTGAAAGTCTTGTCCTGCATTGTCCAATATGGTAGCCAGTACCCACATGTGGCTATTTAAATTTAAATTTAAAAATTCAGTTCCTCAGTTCAGTTGCAACCAGCCACATTTCAAGTGCTCAATAGCCACATGTGGCTAGGGGTTACCATACTGGACAGCACAGGTATAGGACATTTCCATACTCACAGAAAGACTTATAACAGGACAGCACTGGTCTAGATAGAGATAAGAACTCCGTGAGATTCTAGGACCTTTGTCCTTTGTTGTGTGTCATCCCTCCTCATCCACATTGCCAAAGAGATTGGCAGTAGAACGTTTGAGGACAGCCAGTGAACTCCTTGTCTTCAGGTCCTCAGGGAAATGGGGAGGTGAGGAGCCCAACACCCCTCCACAGTCTGGATGGTGAGCCTCCAGGGAGAGGGGGAGGGTCGAGCAGGGATGGCCCAGTGCTGGGACTGCAGTGAGGAAGGGAGGAGGAGGAGAAGGTAGGAGAGAGCTGAGAGAAGCATGAGGGGGGTTCCAGAGGGGCCTGTAAGCTTGCATCAATCAATAAATCAACCAATGCCAAGATACTTTAAGATTTAGCTTAGAAAGAACTATTCATTCATTCAAATCAACAAACATTTTAGTGTCATCTGTGCTGTGCCAAGCACTGTGCTGGGCAATACTCTGGACAGAGGTGATTCAGACCAGTGTCATATCTGTGCCAGCTATGGCCTAGTGGGGAAGATAGATAATCATGTGAGGGATCTCAGAGAATGTGATCAAGGGCACTTTGTGAGGGATGGGTCCTTTAAGGCCAGCTCATAAGAGTGAGAAAACCTTCATCAGGGATGTTAGGGGAGTACATCTGGCAGCGGGGAAGGCACAGGTAAAATACTGAGTTTGGAAATTACACACAGATCTTTTCAGGAAGTGGTGAGTGGATGGCCAAAGTGTAGGCGAGAAATGAGAGGATTACAGAGATTGGCCGGGGCCACGTGGTGGAGGACTTCCAACGTCAAGGCAAAGGAGTTTGTACTTGTTTCTGTAGGTGGCCGAGAACAGCTGACTGTGTGTCTGGCAGGAGGTAGGCATTTCACATCCATCTATTAACAACTGCCCTGTAAGACTATTATCCGTATGCTACAGGTGAAAGACCAGGCTCTGAGAAGGTGACTTGCCAAAGGCAACAGTCAAGTCTGACTGAGTACTAAAAGCTGAGCTTTGGGAAGACAAAACAAGCATCAAGCTGAAGGTGGGAGAAGTGGGAACAACCAAAGGCAGTCCAGCTTGGTCCACCAGGGAAGAAACAAAAAAACTGCTGACTGGACTTGATTCTGGACCAGATGCTTAGATGGCCCCAACTGCTGCTTTTGCTTAAATGTGCGTATGAGGAAGAAAACAAAGACATTGATCCCAGCTGCTTAAGAGTGGGGCCATCCAAACTGCTCCCTCTTAGAGGCCATTCCACACTCTAAGAAGGCCCTCCAAATATTTACTGACTGCTGCTTCTGGGGACCCTGCTGACCCTAACCAAGAGCCAGTGTCCCCCATTCCTCCTAGGCTCTGCCGAGACCCAGGACATGATTAGTGGTGCTGGAAACATGTCCATTTTATAGGGAGGCAGTTTTGGGCACTGGAAAAGGGCCTGGACTAGAAGTCAGGAACGCCCCATTCTGACTTGCTGTGTGACCTTGGGAAAGACGCTTCCATTCTCTGGGCTTCACCCTTCCTCTGTAAACTAAATAGAGCTCAACTATTTGTTATCTAACATCCCAAGTACGTACACAGAGCTCTTAAAATGGATGTATCTAGCCCTCACTTCCTGGCCCAGGTCACCATCCGCCCCGCCCCCCAAACCCTTAAGGACACAAATGTGGCCCAGCTGTGGGGAAGGAGACAGGGCTCCAGGGCAAAGCCTGGCCAGTCACAGGAAGGGTGAGAATAGATGCCACAAGAGTAGAGGAAGTATCCAACCTGTGAAAGCAAGAGAAGGGAACTAACTTGCTGAGCACCTACTCCATGCTGGCTGCTGGACATTCGTTACCTCATGCCTTCATCACAATCCCACGTGGCAATGGCTTATCACCCCAAGTTTTCAACTGAGGAAACAGAGACTCAGTTTCCCGAGGGCGCTAGGAAGGGGAAGCCCCAGGATCTGAACTGGATCAACTCCAAAGCCCAGACCCTTGCCGCTCTGCTCTGTCATGCAGATGGTTAATGAAATGAGACAGGAAAACCTCCCTCACCCCCACCTCCCACCCAACCAAAGCATCTCACCCACCCAGTTGCCTGAGCTTCTACCATCAGCGCCTCACCTCCCTGGGCTAAGGCCTCTCTCCCGGGTCTCCACTGTGGGGGAGGGGGCACAAGTAGGAGGCAGAGGCGGGAGGTGAGCACAAGGTCTTTTATGAGGCATCAAATATACATTCTTATATACAAGGAGGAAAAAAGACAATGCCTAAACCCCAGCTCCTCTCCATACAGCCCCTCCCGCTGCTGCCCTTCCCCACCCCCAAGCCCTGGGGTCCCTGGCCCTTCATACAGCCAGGGTCTATCTGTCTGTCTGTACTGCAGCCCATGGTGGAGAGGGGAGAGGGAGGCAGGAGCTGAGAAAGGAGCTGGATATGCGGGGCAAGAAGAGGAGCTGGGGCTTGTAAAAAATATATTTATAATAAATAAACAGGGCTGTAAAAGGGCTGGAGAGGCAGCGGAGAGTTTGACGGACAGAAGGACTCAGGCATCCTGGCTCCCAGCCCCCACTTTGATGGCTCCAATCTCTGCCTCAGGAAGGACATCTCAGGCTCACGGTGGCCCTCTGGGAGCCCCTCTCCCCAGGGCTGATGCTGGGTGCCCCGCCCCAGCAAGGTGTGTGTGGGCAATATCTATAAAGTGCATTGTCTTCAGCTGTAGGTGGGGTAGGTGTGAGGGAATGGGGGGCATGCAATATGGGTGAGGGAGGGCAGCGCCCTTCTCATCCCAGACCTGAGCCCCCCCGCCCCAAACCTGTCTGGACTTTGATCAGGATAAGAACGTTGCAAGGAGAGGCAAGGTCCTGAAGCTGAAGAGGTCTGGGCTGGGGCCCACTGGAGAGAGGGCAGAGATTGGCTCCAAAGAGGACGCACTGCCCCACCTGGGGACCAGCATAAGTGGGGGCCCACCCACCGCGTGCACTGACACTCCATGTCCTCCAGCAGGTGGAGAGACACATGGAGGTGCGTGGCCAGGCCCTGAGGTCAGAGAGAGGGCCGAGCCAGCTGAGGTTTGGCCACAACTCTACAGAGCTCCCTCCTGGCCCTACGCGGCCAGAGGTGCCCTGGGGAAGCCTTCACCCTCATTGTTCCCGACACCTGCCCTTCCCTACCAGCCAGAGCTGACAGGGAGCTCACACTGGCCCGGAGGTCTGAGGCCACCCAACTAGACCTCCAGGGAAAGGGAGGGGGGAGGGTGAAGAGAGGAAAGAGGACGAGGATCTCTGAAAGGTCCTCACCACTCCCCAGAGCTTGAGAGCCTTGCGTATAGGCTTCAAGTGGCAAGGAGTCTCGAATCTGGAAGGAAATCCCATGGAGACTGTTGGGGGTTAGAGGAGGGGTCCCAAGGCAGGGAGGCAGTGGGGAGGAGGACATGTCTATGTGTATACATGTTTTGGAAAAACTGAGGAAGCAGAGAGGGTGTGAGGCCCCTCTCCTGCAGATTCCCCAGACCTCCCTAGTCCCCAGCTCACACTCTCCCTTCATCAGACCACGGTGCTGATCCGGCTTGGCTTGGCCTTGGGGTTTGCAGTGGGTGGGTTGGCCGTGCCAGGGGGCCCAGAGGCGTGCAGTGGGCCGTGGGGGGAGGTGGGCGGCAGGGGCGAGTGTGGGGTGTGGGGTGAGGGTGGGGGCAAGGGTGGGTAGGAGGGGTGGGGTGGGATGGGTGAGTGCGGTGACAATGGTGACTGGGGGTGGTGGGGGTGGGAGTAGGAACCCCCTGGTGGCCGGGATCCAGGGCCCCCAGCAGCCCCTGCTGCTGGCATCATCTGTGGGTGGTGGCTGAAGATGAAGTGCTTGGGGCCCTGTTTGTGGGCTGGAGGGTGCTGGGGGGCAGGACTGTACAGGGGCAAGGGGGAGGTGGGCTGGTGCAGGGGGTGGCGGCCATGTGGAGCAAACTGAGGGTGTCCTCCGGCCCCCCGTCTGGGAGCTCTGCCTGGCCGGCCCAAGGTATAGTGCTGGGGGCCTGGGACTGGGCCATGGGCATGGAAGTGGCGATGCGGCCCCACGGGAGGAGCTGAGGCAGGAGGCGGTGGAATGGAGCCCAGCTGCGGCAGGGGCGGGGGCTGCTGAGGAGGGGGGGGGAGGGGGGGCTGCTGGGGTGGGAGGTAGGGGGGCGGGGCCGGGCCCGGTCCTTGGCAATACTGGGCATGCAGGGCCTGGAGCTTGGACTGCCCATCAGGCAGCACCCCCAGGCCGCCGTGGCTGTGACCGTGGTGGTGGTGGTGGTGGTGGTGGTGGGTGGAAGAAGCAGATGAAGAGGAGGCAGAGGCCTGGCCTGTTGGCGGTGGTGGCATCTGGAAGGGCCCCTTGCCCCGCTTGCTTCCAAATAGGGAGCCCAGGAAGGATGAGGAGTTGGAGACGGGCCTCTGGCTCTTGTACTCCTCTGGCGGCGGGGGTGGGGGCGGAGGTGGCATCCTCTGGTGAGGGCGTGGACTGCTAATAACAGACCCCTGGAAGGGGGGAGGGGTGGAAGTCAGGCCGGTCTAGATGTCCTAAACCCCCAACCCTAAACTCCACCCGGTCCCTGAGGGCTGGAGCTGGGGAGACAGGACCCCCCCACGGCATAATGAAAACCAAGTCACAGTCCTGTACTTGTACATGGAGCGCCCCCAGCTTGCAGAGCTCTGCTGTCACATCCACTATCTCATCTGAGCCTCAGCTGGGAGAGGAAGAGTTAGGAGTACCTCCTCCTCATCCCCATTTTGCAGACAGGGAGCATGTTAGGCCCAGAGAGACAGAGTGACTTGCTCAGGGTCAAAGAGCAGGACTTGGAGGTAAGAGCTTCTCTGGGCCCAACTCCAAGGGCATCACTACTTGGAGTCGGCCCTGGGGTTGAGAGGGGGCTTGGGAGAGTGGAAGATAGACTGAGAGACAGGCAGAGTGAGGACAGACAGAGTTGAGGACAGATTGAGAGAGTGGTTGGCTGGGAGAGGTAGCCGCAGGGTTCCCGGCAGGGAAGAGGGGGAAGCAACAGGTCCCCTCCTCTTCTGGGGCTCCGCGGGCGGCGGGGCAGGGCTCATGCAGAGGACAAGTGGGGCAGGAGCTGGCACTTACTTCGATGGTGCTGTCCAGCGATCCCACGCTGTTACGCCGCCCCCGCTTCCCTGCACCCACAAGCAAGGAGCCCAGCGTCAGAGCAGCAACCCCCCCTCCCCACCCTGCTGGGCTCCAGAGCTGGGCACCAGGTCTGGGCCCCTCCCGGGGACAGACACCCCTATTCCCTTTCCCCTGCTGAAGAGGGGGAGGTGGGGAGGAGGAGAGGTGGAGGAGGAGGAGCGAGAGGAGGAAAAGATGGAGGAGGAGGAGAGGTGGTGCTGGACAGACAGAAGAGGAAAGAGAGGAGAGGTGGAGCGGCGAGAGAGCGGGGCTAAGACCGTGGCCCCATTCGCGCTCCCTGGCCCAAACCCTGGGCTCCGCCTGTTCTGACCCAGCTCCCAGGCCCCCTGCGGCGCGGCACCCAGGGCTCTGGATGAAGGCAGGGTGTGTGCACGTGTGGCGGGTGCAAGGAAGGCTGGCAGTCAGTGATAGGAGACGAAGAGGACACCCGGTCCCACGGCTCCCCAGCCTGGGCAGGGGCCCCGGGAGACTTGCCTGCATCAGAGAGGTCTCGCAGGGAACTGCTGAGCGCTCCCCGTTTGAGCCCATCGCCTGCCCCATACGTGTCCTCCAGGCTGCTTCGGGCCAGCGTGCCGTTCACCGAGTCCTTGGCCCCTCCGGGCTGTGAGGCGTTAGGCCGCATCATACCTTTCTGCTTCTCCAGCTCCGCTGGGTGGCAGGTGGGGAGACAGGGAGTGAAGGTCAGGGACAGGAGCGAGAGGCCACCTGACTGACCCCAGCCCTCCGTGGGCCTTCCCCCTCCTCACCTGCTCTGTCCTCAGGCCTCCTGCTTCACCCCCTGGACAGCCAAACCTCAGCTACATCTCCTAAGCACTGCGGCGCCCAGCCCGTCTCGTGCCATCTCCTCTGGCTCAGTCTCCCCTTGTCCCTCTCAGTGTCTGCTGCTCCGGCTCCTCTCCCCTTCCCTGCCTGGTCTCCCAGACCACCCCTACCTTTCAAAACTGAGCTTTACATTGGCTGCTTTGTTCCCAGCAGGGGCAGGAAGGCCCTTCGAGCCTATGGTGAAGGGCACTCACTCCAGAGCCCTCTCCATTCTCAGATACCTTGTTCCAGAGCAGAGGGCTCCTGGAAGGACAGGAGCAGGAAACCAAAGGGAATCAAATCATCTATCATGTGCCAGCAGTATGCTGGGTGCTATGCGTACTCGATCTCTCTCAATCCTTACACCAGTTCAGAGGTAAGTATTAGTAGCCAGTTTTCAGAGGAAGAAACTGAGGATCCAAGAAGTCACAGAGATTGCCCAGGGTCATACAGCTGGAAGTGGGGGAGGCGACATTCTGGAAGCAGGTCTGCCTGAGTACAGAGCCCATACTCTCAGCCTTACACTCCTGCCTCCTTGCGGAGGTCACGGAGACTTCTGCCTATCACCCTCCCCTCAGCCTGGCATGCTCACCCTCTCTCTGAATGCCCCAGGGTCTCAAGGATCTGGTGAGCTGAATGAGTGACCCCGCCTTGCTGAGGAGCACAGCAGACCCTGGGACTGTGAAGGCCTCACCGAGGAGCTGTCCGCCGCCTCTGTCTCTGTCTCTGTCTTTCTCTGCCTGCCTCTTTCTCCTTAACACCATGTTACTTAACTGTGACTGCTTAGCCTGGAGAAGAGAAAACTTAGAGGGCATTGGGAGGAATGAGATGTAATCACTATTTTTCATCATGTATGATCAAAATGACTTGATATGGCCCCTGGAGGCTGGGGGAATGGGTCACCAGGACTCAGCTCGGGAACTAGAATGTGGGGAGAGGAAAGGAGAGGCTGGGATGGGGGCTAACATTTGTCGGACACCTAGGATGTTCAACACTCATGTCCTACGAACATGTAGGACACATATTCCACCTTATCTCATTGAATCTCCACAACTCTGCGAAGGAGATTTCACCACCCCAATTTCATGTATGAAGAAATTGGGGCTCAGAGAGTCAGGCACCTTGCCCCAGTTTACCCAGATAATAAGTAGCATACCTGGCATCTGAACCTAGAGTCCTACCTCCAATACCCTGATTCTTTTCCCTGCTGCCTTTCAATAGAAGGAAGAGTTGGCTCATAATTAGGGCTTGGAGTAATAATCTGAGGCTGAGAGGTTAATGAGCCCCTTGTCACTGAAGCTATTCAAGCAGAGGCTGAAGTGTTCCTGGAATGAGGGTAGGAAGGTTGGACAAGCTAACCCTCAACTCTGAGCTTCTCAGAGGACAGGATTCTTAGTGTTTGCAAGGCACTGTATCAGGAGACGGGGAAGGAGACGTGGCTGGGCTACTCACACTCCACGCGGTATTTCTCCATCTCCTGCACCTCAGCGATGGATTCTCGCAGGTCGGATGTGAAGCGCAGCCGGTCCTGGAGGCTGGGGGCATTGAAGATGATGAGGACTTTGCGCTCCCCGCCAGGTACTGCAGACAGCAACTTGATCCCAAACTGGTAATCTGTGGGGAGAGGGGAGGTCAGGCACCTCTGTCAGGACTGAAGCAAGGTGGCTCATATGTGAAATAATTTTTTTCTAATGTCCAACTCTGACCCAGCCTCTTCTCTGCATGAGCATCAGCAGCAGCCCCCCTTTGCTCCAAAGCCCCCAAACTCCTGGTAATCATGGCCCTGGGTTGTAAAGGCAGACTGAACTCTGGCTGCTCTCTAGAACCCCTTTTCTCATGCCTCTACCTCTACTCACATTGCTTCTGCTGCCCAGAAGGCCACCCATCAAAGCTCCTCTGGTTTAGTCCTTCAATGCATACCATGATCGCCATGCCTCTGGCCCACCAAAAAACATACATGCTGCAGTTCTCTGCCAGACCATGAGCTCCCCAGGGCACAAGTCATACTCCACCCTGGCCTGTCTTACATCCTGGGACCAAGTAGGTGCTTTGGAGACCTTAGCCCAGTTGTAAAGGAGTCCAAAAACTGGAGGTTGGTGTGGAAAAAGGATGAGCATGAGGGCCACGGCAAAGACTCTTGGGATGCTGGGATCCAAGAAGGGACTCACATGAATTCTGGAAGAGCTGCATGTGCATTTCCACGAGGGGAAAGGACTGACGGAAGCTGTACGTCACCAAGATCTTCTTCTTCTGGAAAATTTTGGTGACCTTCGGCAGGGGTGGGGAAAAAGACAAGAGGCAGGGTTTGGGGTGGGGAATTTCCACATGGCACCTATTGCTTGCAGCTGCCCTCCCCTCTACCCCACTGCCACTAACAGACATATACACACAAACACACATACCCACAAGCTGGGGCAAACTGAAGCTTGTGGAGCAGAACAGGAAAGACGGGAGAAAAATGCAAGTTCCTGATGTAATGATGATGCACAACAGGCACTTTCGATTTTTACAGGAACTAACTGAATGCTGCTCCCTCCAGGAAGCCTGTTCTAACACCTCACATAGATTTCCCGCCACTTTCTGAGCTTCCAGAGTGCTGGTTCAGTGCCTTTCACTGCTAGGCTTTAGGAGAGTACTCTGAGTGTGTGATTGCTGGACTGGGAGCGCCAAGAGGAGTCTGGTTTTCATGTATCTTGCCCACCTGGACCAGACCCGGGGCACATTAGCAATCTTCAATAAAGCAATGTATAGAGCTAACAAGTCTTCTTCTCAACAACCCAAGGTCTTTGTCAAGTACTTGGGCACTCTGGACTGAGCTAATATAAGTTGTAAACACCTCAGACCACCTGCAAATGGTGTTTAAAAGCACATGATTTGATTTCGGGATGGTTACAGTGCACAGTTATGCGAAGCATCTTTTTAGCCCTTCAGACTGTGAGCTTCCCGAGAACGAGGACCGAGTCTCCCTCATCTCTGGGAACCCAGTGCCTAGCATGGGGCTGGGCACCCACAGGTTTCAGCACGTGATGGATGGTGAAACATTTACTCAATACCTGCGTGGGCCAGGCCCTCCTCTGGGTTAGGCTAGTCCACATCTAACCTCTTATTTCATCCCCATGACAACCCTGAGATAGGGATTAGCTCTACTTCATAGAGGAGGAAATAATGGCTCAGAGAGGGCACTGGAGGAGCTTCATCTAAAGCAGCAATTCTCAACTAGAGGTGACTTTGCCTTTCAGAGGACATTTATCAATGTCTGGAGACATTGTTAGTTGAGGAGTACTACTGCTACCTAGTAGGTAGAGACCAGGGATGCCGTTAAACATGCTGCAATGCACAGGACAGCTCTCACAACAAAGTAGCCCACATCTGCCCCAAATGTCAATAGTGCCGAGGTTGGGAGACCTGCTCTAAAGGACAGAAGACCAAGGGAGGACAGGTCACTGTCCTCAAACCCCTGAGGAGCTGTCTCAGAGCAGAGGGAGAACACTTGTTCTCTGTGATCCCAAGGGTTGAGTGAAGATTATTGAAGGAAACCCACTGGGAGACAGATTCTAGCAGTCAGAGCTGTCTGAATGGGAAACTGGCTGCCTTGGAGGAAGGCAGCCTTCTGTGCCTGCACTCATGCAAACAGAGGGCCATGCAGGAAGCTGGCTCCTGCATGGGGTAAGAGGTTGGACAGGAGACCCTGAACTTCCCTTCCCACCTGCAGAGTCCTAAGAGTCCTAGTTCTAAAAGACACACGTCTACACTGGTGATGAGCTCGGTTTTAAGAATCACTTCAAGCCGCCCGACCACCGGAAGGTTTCAGACTGACCCCAGGGTCACAGGTTCACTTCCTCCAGCCAACTCACTGGGCTATTGAGGTGGGCAGGGACTTTTTCTACCACTTCCCAGATTGTAAGCCTGTCATCTGCCCTGGTCCTCACATTTTCTGCCCCCGTGTGGCTGCCACTACCTCCAAATGGATCCTCCAAATGGTGAAGTAAAGGAGGGGCTGAGGCACTCACATCACATGGCAGAGCTCCTTACCTGCCAAGCCTCCACCCACCAATGTTAATATGGTTCACACCAGACCCGGGGTCCAAGCTCACCACCTTCCCTCCTTCTCCCCTCAGTGCTCATACCACAAGGAGATCGTTGAAGAGGAAGACCTCTCGCTGATGCAACCCTAGCCTCTGTGGGCGGTTTGGATCTGGCACCTCATAGAGCTGGCAGCAGCACACCAGTCGACGGTGAGGAAGAGACAGGACCTAGATAGGCATGAAGAAATAGGTGTCCGCAAGGCCAGCCCACCAGCTTCAGGCATCTTAACATTAACTGCAAGAGGAAGTTCACCTCTGGTACATATCACTGTCACTCTGACACACGAGTCTAAGCAACTAAGCCTCGGCTTATCTTTGTCCCGGCAGCTCCCTGTGTCTGGAATGCCTTTCTTGCCCAGCTCCCTATGGCCACATTCCACCCCTCCTCCAAACCCCAGTTCTAGGGTTCTCTTTTCCAAGAAGCCATTCCTGATCTCCCTGGGCTGAAAATGACCTCTCCCTCCCGTGTACTCCCCTAAATTAACCTAACTATAAGGTGAAGGTATTGTGTCTTTGTCTGACACCTCCCCACCCGGTCTGGGAGTGCTTCCAAGGACAGAGATCACATCTTATTCATATCTGTGTCCCCAGTGCCAATCGAAATGCTGGGCTCAGTGGAAAGGCACCTGTAGATGTTTGTTGACTAAAAGACTAGAGTGTGTTCTTGGCTTTGGTCATCAGCTAATTATTATCTTGGCTGCTCACTCGGGATGGACAGGCAAAACCAGAGGTGTGAAGGATGCTAATGTTTATACAGCACCCATGATGTGCCTTGCCATGTGCCAGATGCATTCCCATAGAGCATCTCACTCAACCTGCCCCACCACCCCTGAGGAATGCATCACCACCCACTCCATTAGGCAGTTGAGGGGAGCCTGGGGCTCAGAAAGGGGCATGGACTCACCTCCCAAACCCTGTCCCTTCTGCAGTCTCCCAAGGCGCTTACCGGTTTCTTGCCCACAATCATGCGCTCCACGGCCTGCACCTGGGACACGTGGTCGTCATTGGTCCGCAGCTCACGCCCCTGGATGCGCTGGTAAATACCCACCAGGAGGTCTCGGGGGATGTCTTCACCGTTGTCAACCCCTGGGTGGAGGGAATACACAGGAATATATAGTATACGTGTGGGGAGTGGGTGGCAGGGATTCTCCACAACACCCCACACCCAAGCGTGGGCCATAACAATGGCCAGGACTGGAGGGAGTGGGCACCCTCGGTCCCTTGGTCAGGATCGGGCCAAGAAAGGCGCCCTTCAAGATAGTCAGTTGCTTTCTTCCCCAAGGTGGGGATTTTATCTAAACAACTCAGAGTACAGTGTGACTAAAACAATCAGACACTTTTTTTGGCCTTTCTAACTAGCAAAAATAATGTTAAATGATAATATCCAGTGTTAGTAAGAGTTCAGGGAAGCAGGCAGATATACTGACGTTAACTATTTTGGAAGGTAATTTGGCAAGCCTAAGTATTCAGTGATTCCTCTTCTAGGAACCTACTCTAAGGAATTACTCAGAAATATGGGCAAAGATATATGTATAAGTACAACTTATGGGAAAAATTTGAAACAACCTAAGTTCTAACAGCAGAATACTTAAGTAAAGTTGAGTATACCTGTTTCATAAAATAATTTACAGCTATTAAAAATTTGATGTTTATCAAAAAAGCATGAGAAAATTCCTGTAGCAAGTTAAGTGAAAAGAGCAAGATAATAAATTGCATGTACAGCCTGATCTTAACTGTAGAAAAAGTTACATATGCACAGGAAAAAAAGACTAGAATACACCAAAATATCAACCATGGTTGCCTCTAGGGGGCAGAATTTTGGATGGTTAAAATTTTTAATAACTTTCTATATTTCTAAAATTTCCAGAATGAGCAGGTATTTATTTCATTTGTTTGTTTGCTTATTTATTTAATAATTGGAGGGGGAAATATATACACATATACATACATATATAAAATATGTATATGTATATATGTATACACACATACATATACACACATATACATACACACACACACACACACAAAGAGAAAGAGAGAAAGAGAGAGAGCTAGAGAGAGAGACAGCGAGGGGGGAAGGGAGAATGGATGAAATGAATGAAGGAACGAACGAACGACTAATGGCAAGATTCTGGGAGACAGCTCCAGATGGCCTCTGATCTGTCTAATTCATTCCTCTCAAGTCTACCATCCTTCTGATTGTCTGCTGAGCGAAACCCACTCACTCTTCTCTCTAAACCTTCCGCTAAAGAAAATGTTTTCTCCTTTGGAAATGCCACACCTCCTCCTTGGACACCAGGTGCTAAAGGAACAGCCTTCATCACACTGCCTTTTTACCTCAGCTGCCAGAGAGCTCAGAGCCCAACTGTGCAAACCGCGACAGTCAGCAAATTTGTCTTGTCTGTTTGTTTTTCCTCAATTATACTTCCCTCTTTCATTTCTGTCTAAATAATCCTAACATCTGTGCCATTTTTAGTAGGCTGCTCTTTGGTGAGAGGCAGGGCTTGACATCGATACAATAAACTGAGAAAAAAGGTCAAGGTGACACCTTTCATCTGGCACTCAAGGCTGCTGGATACTGCTTCCAACTGACCTTACCAACTGGATTGTCCACCCCCTCTTGATTGTTCTCCAAACAACTTAACGTTTTCCTACCTCTGTGCCTTTGTTATTCTTACTGCTAGGTAAGCCTCCTCTACCACTGTTCCATCACATTATCTGTGCCTTCAAGAACCACCTGAAAATGAAAATACTGCTTCCTCCAGGAAGCATGTTGGAGGTAGGCTCTCTCTCCCCTGAGCTCTGACTGTACTTTTGGCCTGACATCACAGTTCACTTCCTGTCTTGTGCTGGGTATCTCTCCCACAAACCGGGAGCCCTCTTAGGGCAGGGACTGTGGCAGATGCCCCTCCCCAGTCCTTAGCGCCCACCACAGGGACTGGGACACATGAGGCACCCAGTGTCAACTGCCTGGCTGGTTGGTGGAGTGAATAAATGAATGCATAAGTGGAGGAAAGGGTACCTAAAATAAACGAGTCTTCATGGGCATAAATAAACAAGGGAGGGAAAGAGGGAGTGATGAGTAAACAGACATGTGAGTGAATCAGTGTAAGTTCCGTAAGAGCCAGGGCTTGTGCCTCCTGTTCAGGACCTCCTAATCAGTCAGTATTCCGTGTGGGAACGAATGGATGGACAAATGACTATTTGAGTGAATTAACAAGTAAATGCTGTGGGCACATCCAGCCTTGGCAGAAATTCAGGTTAATTTCCAGGGAGGAGATGTGATCTCCCTCTTCCTTCCCCACCCCTGCCACCCAGCCCACTTTCCCTTCCCAGGTAAAAGATAGGGAAAGCTGATGGGGAGGTCTGGGGTCACCTCTCAGGTTCTTGATGAAGTCATCTAGTTTCATCTTGCGTTCAGCCTTGACGCTGGGACTGTACATGTCGGTATTGAGGAGGATGATGGCAAAAGCAAGGATGAAAATGGTGTCTGGATTCCGGAACTGGCGCACAAGAGCTGGGTTACACACACAGTACCGCTGGCTGCAGGACAGGAGGGGTCAGGGCCAGGGTCAGGCACCAGTAACCTCCACCTACCCACTATCCTCCCATCTGGCACCACCAACTCCTTCCTCCAAGACATACTCCCAAACCCTTTGGGTCTCTCGTCTTTCTTCAGAGTTTCCTCAAGACTAGCATGTAAAAATCACAACCGCTACCTTTCATGGAGTTTTGCCAGGGGATTTATGTACATTATCTCATGTAATCCTATCACAGTCCTGCAAGGTAGCTAGTAGCAGCCCCATTTTACAGATGAAGTGACTGAGGTCCAAAGAGGTAAGGTAACTTGCCCAAGGCAACAGAGCTGATAAATGGTGAAACCAGGATGAAAATGCAGATCTTTCTGACTACAAAGCAAATCCTTCTCCCATGTTGGGAAACAAGCTCTCAGTAACTCTTCTGTTTCTCCTCTAAATACCTCAAAGTGGTGGAGCCAGGGTTTATAGCCAGGTCTGATGCCTGATCCCCGAAGCATTCACAGAGGAAGATAATAGTTAAGGGCATGGGTCATGGAGTCAGACACACGAGTTCAAATACTGGTTCCACTGCTTATTCACCACATGACTCTGGGCTTGTTACTTACCTTCTCTAAACTTCCTATTTCTCATTTGCAAAATGGGAATAATAAGAGAAGCACCTACCTCACCAGGTTGTTGTGAGTATTCACTGAAATAATCATGTAAAGTGTCCAGCTCAGTACCCAATATCTGGCGAGCACAGTATCAGCTCAGTGAATATAAGCTGTTGTTGCTGATGCTGTTGTCACTTGTTGGATGCCCTTGTCCCAGATGCTGAGCTGGATACTTTAGGCACATTACCTCTGATCCTCACAACTGCCTTGCAAGATAGGATTTATAACTTCCATTTTCTGGTTAAGAAAGTATAATGCTCAGAGAGGTGATTTGTAGACACATCCTACACTGCCCCCCAAAGTAGGGAAGGGCAGCTTCAGGAGTGGGAAGTGGGCACACCTGAAGGCTTCGATGAGTCGTTCCACTTTCTGGGCCTCACCCTGAACCCGGATATGGGATTGGAACTTCCGGAGTGCATCATCCAAATCCATGGAGGAGAAATCCATCTCATCCACCACACAGCTGAGGAGCAGAGAAGGGTGTGTGAACTCTCAATTTCCCTGCAGAAAACCTCTGACCCACCCTGACCTGCTCCAATGAACCAACACCCCCACTGACAGACTTCCAAAATCTGGACCTGTGGCCTAAGCAAGTACTTATGAGGATAGAACGTCTGAAATGGAATCCATCCCAAAAAGTCCAGGCCAGACACATGGTTACTAATGGTCTGTTCCGTCAACCCACTCATATCAGGGATGGGAAAACTGAGGCTCAAAGCAGGCCAAAGGACAAGCATGCCTTGCCTGGGGCCACCCAGAAGACTTTAGGACTAGTTCCAAGAGAGATCAGATCTCTTTGCGGCAGAGAGGTATGGGAGCAGGAAGGTCTATTCATCCTGTTTTGCAAAGTTTATCTCCCTCCTGCCCTCCTTTTCCAGGAACCCCTGGCCCAGTCTGCCCCAGCCTGGGGTCCTCACTCCAACACATCTCTGTTGAACTGCTTCTGCCGGTTCCCTAGGAATTCCCCTATCATCTGTCGGCTCAGGCCTTTCCGTTCCAGGATGAAGTGAGCCACTCCCACCGGCGTGTCTGACAGGAAGCCCCGCTCGATCAGATACTGGATACCCTTCTCTGGCTTCCTGCAGAAAGAGGGGAGGTAGATGAGATGACTGTCCTCCTGGAACTCTGCCCCCGTCCCATTTCTTGAACTAATTTTGGGCCCAACCGTGTCCTCAGAGAACTAAGGAAATCGAATATATAACTTGGTCCACTCCCTTCATGGTACAGGTGAGAAAACTGAGGACCAAGGAGAAGAAGACAGTTTCCCATTTCACAGTGCTTCAAAATTCCAAGGTATCCTCAACTCAACTTCCTCCTGCACTGGAGCCACACTACAATTGAAAGAAAATTAAGATCTAATGAGAGCCTGCTGTGTGCCAGGACCTTTGATATTCCTCACAGGCACTGAGGAGCCCTGGGAGAAAGCCTGAGTTCCAGGCTAAGTCCTTCTCCCTGAGTCACAGACCCTCAGAGTAGGAGAGAAGTGAAAAGGTTACTTTGTCCTCATCCCACATCCCACTCAGACAGGTATCACCCAGCCTCTGGGAGTGTTTCTATAGACAAGCTGCTCCCCATTTTCCACTAGGCCATATCTGGGTCTGAGCTATCCCATATTCAGAACCCCAGAGCCTTAGGGTCCTACGAGGCTAGAATTTGGAAGACTTTGGTGCCACAGGAGTCTCAGATCCATCACTTACTACGCATGACTTGGGACAATTCCCTTTACTTCTCCAAGCCTCAGTTCCTTCTCTATAAAATAGGGACACGACTGCCAACCTTCCTGAGTTAGCCTGAGAACTAAATGTAGAAGGCCGTGTCTCATAGGCTATGAAGATGTTAAGCATTTGTTTTCTAATTATTTTCTAATCAAACGTCACACTCCCATTCCATTGCCAAGCACCTGGCACAAGACCAGGTACCTAGAAAGAGCTCGGTCCTGGTCACTGACTAGTCCAACACAGCACCCTGCCCCCAACACCTCAAATATCCACACCCTGCTAGTTAATAGATAGAAACACTGAAGCCCAAGGAAGGGACACACCTTGCCCAGGGCTACCCAGTGAGTCTGGCCCAAGTCTCCCGTTTCTGAGAACAGGGTTCTTTATACACCACATCGCTTCCCTACCAAAAATGGAAGGTGGGCGACCCAAAGTTCAGAATCCATCCTATAGACAGAGAACTAGGGCCCAGAGAGGGAAGCATCTCACCCAAGATGACACAGCCAGTCAGAAGCAGAACTAGGACCAGAACTGCCTCTCACGGGGGTGGGGGCAGCTTTCTACTATTGTCACCCTATTGCCAATTCTTTTCCCTGAACAGCTGAAGAGAAACACCATCCACAAAATGAGAGGATAGTGGCAGCAGGATCACTGCCTCCAGGGGTCAAAGTGTCCGCAGCAGGGTAGGAAGGTGTGAGGGAGTGGGAACGGGAGCACGTACTTATTGAAGAGGTTGAGGCCGATTCGGTAGTGCCGCCTCTGCACCACGTCATTGTTGAAGGCTGGCGAGTCCCAGCTGTGCCTGGTCTCCCGCTGGTAAGTCTGCTTGCACAGGCCGGTGGCTGGAGGCTCCCTCAGGCTGTCCCGCGAAGAGGAGCCAGAGCTGCAGTTGATGGTCTCGTTGGAATTGCTGGAGCTCTCAAGGCTCTCATTATCTCCACCATCAGAGTTCTCGCCTGCTGCCTCGCACTTCCCCAACCTCCGACCCCCAGCCACACCACTGGGCCCAGTGCCACTGTTGGGGGCTGGTGGCAGGGGCCCTGGCGGGGCTGGGGCTGGGCCCTCCGGGGCTGGGTAGTGGCGGTGTGGGATCGGGGCCCTGCCTGGTGGCCCCTTGTGCTTCAGGGTCCCATGGGGGCTGCAGCCATCAGCCTCATACACGAGCTGACGGTGGACAGAGCCGCGATCTGAGCGGTCACTCAGGTCCACGGAGCTGTCACTAGGAGGCTCAATAGTAAGCAGGGGAAGGTGGGCAGCTCGCAGCCGGAAATCCCGGCATTCCAAGCACCCAGGACCCCTGCGAGCGCCTTCCTCACGGCTACCATCTTCCCGGGTCCCTGGTGGCACTGGTGGAGGAACTGGTGGGAGAGGGGCGGGTGCCCAGAACTCAGGCCGGCCCTGGGGTGGGGGCTCTGTGCTGGGCAGTCGCTCAGGGGATGGCGGGGGAACTGGGTCATCCAAGTAGAGGGGAAGGTCACTGAAGGATGTGGCCGAGCTGTCCTCTTGCTGTTCCTTTGACTCTCGCTTCTCCAGCTGGGCTGACCCTGGCTCCTCAGACATGGGCCCCGATGGGTGGCAGTTCAAGGCCTCGTCAATGGATTCAGCCAGAGACTTTACCTGTATGGGAGAAAAGGGGAGGAGGGAAAGGGAGGAAAGATGAAGGATGGTGGGATGGTGGAAGGGTGGGAATGAGGGAGGGAGGGAAAGAAAAAGGGGGGAATCTTCCTGGTGGGGCAGCCAAAAAAAGGGCTTCCCCTCCCCGACCTCCACAGATTCTCTGCAGCATATAAAATAACTCCCAGGGAGCCACTGTGAGCTCACAGGAGCTGGAACTAATGCCCACAAGTTCCCTTCTCAGATATCCCATTACCTCCTTCATGTCCATGTAGACCCAAGCCAAATGCCACCTCCTCCCTGATCCAAGCCACATTCCTGCCTCTGCCTTCCCTTAGGGTAAACCAAAATCCCAGCTGCCTCTGGGCTCCCAGAGCCCTCTGTCTGGTTCTCTCTTAGGAAATCCATAATATTTAGCCTCGAGAATCTGGACCATGGCTGGTAACTCTGCCTATGGTTTTCAGCCTCCAAACTGGCCCCTAATGATCCCTGCCTCCTGGTATTCACACCCTCGTGTACCATAGTATCCCAGGGTTGGTCTATGGGACTGACAGCATCCGGCAGCAGTGATGGGATGTCACTTCTGAGATTAGGTTATGAAAGACTGCAGCTTCCATCCTGAGCACTCTCGCTCACTTGTGCTCCCTCTCTTAGACCCCTCACTCTGGGGAAAGCCACACCGTGAGCAGTCCTATAGAGAGGCCCACGTGGTAAGGCCCTGAATCCTCCTGCCAACAGCCAAGAAAGTGAGCTTGGAAGCAGACCCATCAGCCCCAGTCAAGTCTTCAGAGACTACAGTCCTGCCCTACAGCTTGATCACAGCTTCATGAGAGACCCTGAACCAGAACAACCAGTCAAGCCACTCTGAGATTCCTGGCCCTCAAAAACTATTTGTTGTTTAAGCTACGTCTTTACATTCAGTTTTAAGCTGCTAAATTTTGGGGTCATTTGTTATGCAGCAATAGATAATGAATACACTTCCCCATCAGACTTGAATAGCACTGGGAGTTGGGCCCAGGCCGGATTGTGAGCCCAATGCTCCATTACCCCCTTGAGGGATGGGTCCAGGCCAGGTTTCTCTCTTTTTAGCTCAGCTCGACACACATTGCTTGACACAGAAGAGATGTTCAATTAAATGTGCTGTATGAATGAATAAATGACTGATTTAGATCTTCCCTTTAATACTTCTTTCCTTCCCTCTACCCGCCCCTGCCCCCCCGCCCCCGGCCCCAACACACCTCCAGGGAAGCATGCCCAGGTTTATGGCAGGGCCAGATCACAGAGGTTAGAGCAGAATAATTTCTTCTCTTATAAACTGTCTTTTATTCAGTCATTCAACAATTTCTGCCAAATACCTCTTTGGTTTTAGGAAGGAAACTAACATGTACTTAGCAGCTACCATGTACTACGTGCTTTCAGATATACTACCTAGCTGAACTGAACCTTCCAAACAGCTCTAAAAAGAAGGTCTAATCTCCATTTTATTGATCATGTTTCAGTGGGGTTAAACAGTTTGCCCAAGGTCACATAGCTCGGGAATAGCAAAACTGGGATTTGCAGCTGATCAGCTATGCTGACACACCACAAGCCTAGAGTGATCTCCTACCACTATCGTTGCCGGTTACATTCCCACCCTTTCCTGCTTTTGCTGATGCAATGCCTATGCAAGCAACACCCTCCCGACCATCTCTAACTTGCTAACTCTTAACTGTCTGCTAAGGCCCAGGTCCAGTGCTGTTTCCTCAAAGAAGCCTGCCTGGTCCTCCCAGAAGAAAGTTTCCTCTCCCTCCTCTGGGTTCCCATGTGATCCCTTCTCATGGCTCTGAGCACATTCTTTCAGGAGACAGTCCTGTGCACATGTGTCTGCTATTTCCTACTGGCTTGGGGAGATCCTTGAGAAAAAGAACCCTGGCCGGTTCATCTGTCTCCCACATGGCGCCCAGCACAGAGCCTGGTCCATGGTCGTATGGTATAAGGGAAACCTTTGGAACCAGTCAGAGCTGAGTTCCAATCCAGTTTGGAAGTCACTTCACCTCTCAGGGCCACAGAGCCTCAGTCTCCTCCCCTGTAAAACCAAGATAACAACACCGGTCTGGAAGGTCATTTTGAGGCATATACAGCACCTGGTACAGAGTAGGAGCTCATCACCTGTTAGGCCTTTATCTGATAGTGGCTCACGTTCCAAAGAGTGAGAACTTTAATTTTCTTATGTGTTCTAGACACCCAGATTTTTAACTTCCTTGTTTAAACGATATAATTTTTCTCTTGCCAATCCTTTCTCATTATTCTCACAGTCCCTACGCAGATGGTAGCTATTCGTTGTTATCAAAAGCTTATTGGGCAACTTCTTTCGGTTTGAAGTACAGGTAAAAAGGCGTAGGAGTAGCCAGAGCACAGGGATGGGGAGGAAAGGCTCTTTTCAGGGATGCTGACCTGTTTGGAGAAGGAGTCCTCAAGCTCTGTGATGTCATTAGAAAACTCTCCAGATGTGGTGACGGAGCTTCCCCCACCATCGATGCCCCCTCCACAGGAGCCTCCATATGGGAGCCCCCGTTCAAGCCGGTGGCTCCGGGCACCAGCCATGGCACCCTCGTCCAGCGAGGCAGGCTTGCCCTCGAAGTACGCGGGGTTCTGTGCCTTCTCATATTCCTCAAAGGAGAACTGCATCCGCATGTTGGAAAGGATGATGCGGCGGGACATGCGGCTCTCTGAAGCTGAGCTGCGGAGCCGCTCAAAGTTCTTGTTCATGCGGTACTGACGGAAGGCCGTCTGGATGGTCCTGGCAGCCCTGCGGCTCAGGAAGGAGCCCCCATACTTCCTCTCCAGCATTTCCACCTGGCAGGGGAGGGTGGAGGGGAACAAGGTCAGAAACTCACTACAGCCTCCTCATCTCCCTGGGCCTCAACCACACCACCGCCCGAGTCACAGCTAACTGCTTACAGCTGCCTGGATGCGCCAGGCTGGGCTCTCAGTGTCGTGTTCTCACTTTAATCTCAGATAGCACATGTCACACGGGACTGAACTGTGGTTTTTCTTTTTTTTTTTTCGGCCTTTTTTTTTGCGGTACGCGGGCCTCTCACCGTTGTGGCCTCTCCCGTTGCGGAGCACAGGCTCTGGACGCGCAGCCTCAGCGGCCATGGCTCACGGGCCCAGCCGCTCGGCGGCATGTGGGCTCTTCCCGGACCGGGGCACGAACTCATGTCCCCTGCATCAGCAGGCGGACTCTCAACCACTGCGCCACCAGGGAAGCCCCTCTTTTTTTATTTACAAGAAGTAGATGTTCAGTATTTTAAAATAAGAAAAGAAAAAACACAGAGAAGCCAAAAAAGGAAAGAAAGGAAGACATAAATTGAAAGCAAGAAGGAGAAAGAGAGAGGAAGAGAGGGAGGGAAGAAAGGAAGGAAAAAAGGAAAGGAGGAAGGAAGGAAGGAAAGA
>NW_021703779.1:45845289-45861168 GCF_005190385.1 Monodon monoceros
AAAAGGGAGGGAGCATGGAAGGAAGGAAGGAAAATTGAAAGAGAGAAAGAAAGGGGGGAGGACAGGGGGAGAGGGAGGGAGGGAGGGGAGGGAGCAAGGAAGGAAGGGAGGAAGGAAGGAAGGGAGGAAGTTTGGTTCACCTGAAGTCCCAACACCTGGCATAACCACAATTACATTTTGGGATATGTCCTTCCAGTTTTTTTCTTTTGTACATAGTATTTTGTGTCCCCTTTGTAGCTAAACAATACCTTGTGTGACACATGTGATATTTTGTAACACACTGTTCTGAACTTGTCAATTTATGTGTGTGCTTCTCCCCTTACACTGAGATTTTTGAGGACTAGGTCCAGGTGTTTCATCTTTACATCTCCAGTGCCCAGCATGGAGCTCCCTCAATGTTTGCTGAGTGAATACAAGACTCAGTGGATGGATGGTGAATGGGTCAGTGAGGCCCTAGTAGGGTGAAGGGTTCTGGAGCCAGTCTTCTCCTGTTCTAGTCTCACTATCCCTCCCTGGACACCACCTTTGAGTGCCATATTCCAATCCCTCCCTTGGTCCTCTCACACCCCCACCCCCACCCCCACTCCCGGCCAGAGCCATCTCGTCGGCACCTTCTTGTCCTGCAGGTCCGTGGAGAGTTCATAGCTGTCCGACAGGGCCTTGGAGCGCTTTATCTCCTCTTCTTCCTGCTTCCTCAGGGCAACACTGGCTGGCTGGAGGCGAGCCCGCTGAGCCCAGGGAAGGCCCACCCCAGCAGGGGGGCCCCCCATGTGGCTGCTGGTGGGGGGCAGCTGGCTCAGCCGGTAGGGGGGTTGGCTCCCGGGACTATCAACCGCTGTGCTCAGGTCACTGCCTGGGGCATCACCCTCCACACTGTGGGGATGAGATAAGATGAGCCAGGATGTGGGAACAGGAGACAGGCCTGCTGGGCCAGACTGAGTGGGTGGACCAGATCCTTTCCCACAATCCCATCCTCCCCAGCGTCCTCACAGATACAAGGACCCCAATACTTAAAGGCCAGAGGGGAGTCCTACCCCCCAAGTAGTCTCCTCACTGCCCTCACAGTCCTGTCCTCACCCCTTCAGCCCTGTCCCCTCACAGCTCCATCCTTTTAGACTCCTTTCCCTCCAGCCATGTCTTCTCACAGTCTTGTCTCCAGTCCTACTCTACTCTCACAGCCTGGTCCCCTCGTGGCCATGTCCCCTCACAGCCTTATCCTCAGACCAGTTTCATCCCACTCCTGTCCCCTCAAGTTCCTTTTTCTAATCATCTCAGCCCCTAACAGCTCCATCCCCAAACCCTTCCTCCCCTGAGGGACCAATTCCCTTGTATCTCCACCCCCCCAGACCTCTTCCCCTCACAGCTCTGTCCCCAAGAGGAGACAAGACGAGACATGCATCCCTCCCAGCCATATCCCCAGCACCATCCCCGATCAGCCCTGTCCCCAGGCCTGAGGCCCACTCCCACATCCTGCACATCTAGGCTCTCCCCTGCTCGCCCAGCCCTGCCCCCTACAGCCCTGCCTCTGCCCTCAGAGGCCTGGACTCCGGGCTTGGCCAGTTCCCAGGGTTCCCTGGCTGCCAGGACACGGGCTCAGTGACAGTGGGAGGCACCTCCCATCCAGCATCCTCACAGGTAAAGAGCTGCCCTGCGGGGCAACTTCCTTGTTCTCCTCATGGCCTCCTCTGTTCAGCTGGGGGAGGGGGACAAGGGTCTCAAGGCTGAAGGGTGGTAGGAGCTGGGCACTGGGTCTTGCCCGCCCTGGTTACCCGGAGCTGTTGTTCTGCCACACCTGCTCCCACGGTGCCATGGCAACCAGGCTGCCAGGGAACTCAGGTGGCGACAGAGCCCAGGCGCCCTGAGCTGGGCAGGCACGATGAGCAGCCGCAGAGACAGGAACACTGGAGGGGGGTTGGGAGGGGGCGACAGGCAGGGGGAGGCATGGAGGGGGTTGTGGGGAGAATAGATGTGGCTGAGGCCGGCAGGCACGGGGGTGAGGGGGCTCTTGGCTGGCGAAAGGGTTAAGGGGCCATTCCCCAGCCCCTACTTGCAGAGGCCCAGGGCGCAGAACCAGAGCGGGGGCAAGCTGGGGTGGGTGGAGGGGGGCTCCATACCGTTTCAGGAGCTTGAGCTACAACGGGCCTGCCAGCCTGGCAGAGAAGAGCACTTTGGTCTGGGGGCTGGGTGCGGTGGGTTACAGCGTTGGCGCTGGCTCTGTCCTGGTGGGGGCTCCTGCCCACTGCTCACCCTCTACCCTCCCAAGTGTTGATCTGCTACACTGTCAGGAGCAGGGCGGAAACAGACTGAGGGGCTACCCTGCCCAGATGCTCTCTCCTTCTGGTCCTCTGGGGCCTGTGAAGTCCCCCTTCAGGGGTCAGACCCAGCCCAGCGCCCCCCAGGCATCTAAGGTGCTCCTCTTCGCCCCTTCAGGACTGCAGGATCCTGCCCACCAGCCTCTCAAACCTCTCCCCTCCCAGCACATGGCTCCCAGTTTTGATCAACTGTCGTCTCCTTTGTTCACGAACCATCCATGGTTCCCACTGCCCACAAGAGATAGCCCAAGTTCCTTATTGTGGAATTTGAGGCTTCTCCAAGATACAGTAGCTAATGTTTAGTAAGGCACTGTTCTTACCACCTCACATTTAATAACTTGTTTACTCTTCAAAACAACCCTATGAGGTAGGTATTGTTATTCGTCTTCATTTTACACATAAAGAAACTGAGAGGTTAGTAATGTATCTGTGGTCACACAGCTATTAATGATAGAGCCAGGATTCAAATCCAGGCAGTCTGACTCCAGAGCTCACAGTCTTAAACATTAAGCCATACTGCAGGGTTGGCTGCCAGCCCCCCACCCCATGAACCCTTCCCTCCAGCCAGCCCAAATCCTGTTTCTCCCCAATACTCCTGTCCTTTCCACCTCCCAAGCTGCTCATACAGTACTTTCTACCTGCAATGCCATCCCTATCATCTTCTGCCATCTGCAATCTGAGAACCCCCCCACACCCTAGTGCCATCAAGATTCAGGTCATATGCCACCACTAAGAAGCCCTCTCGAAGCCCACCTCTAGCCAGAAATGATTGCTGATCCTGTTCAGGGCTCCCACACACAGCACATGTCTGTCCTTCTTTTTATGGAGCAGGTTAGCTTTGGCAAAGCGTGACAGCTATTTGTGTTCCTGACTCCCAGAATCCCAGCACAGGAAGAGAATTTGGTAATCTCTCCACTAGCACAGAGCACAAGGCCTGGAACAGAGTAGGTGCTCAATGAAAGCTTCTGTGGGGAGGAAGTCAGTGAATGAGCTCTGGCGGCTGCGGTAATATATCCTCTCACCTGAACTTTGACCTCAGCCTCCAGTCTCCTCTTCCCAATCCGTTCTCCATCCTGTGGCCAGAGAGAGCTTTCCAAAGTAGAAATCTGACCGTTTTGCTCCCCCACTAAAACCCTTCCATGGCTTCTCATAACTCATTCAACAAACAACAACTGAGCCCCTTCTACATGCCAGGCACAGTGCTAGGTGCTGGAAATACAATTGTGAGCAAGAGGTGTAAGATTTGTTCCCTCGTGGAAGTGACATTCTAGTGGGAGAAGAAGACTATAAATATATACTATCATTTCAGGTAGAGAGAAGTGCTAGGAAGGAAAATACAGCAGGGTGATTAAAGGTGCTGTTTTAGACGCGGTGGTCAGGGAAGGGCTTTTTGAATAAATGGCGTATAATCAGAGCCCTGATGGAAGTGAAGGAGTGAGCTGTGTGGTTATCTGACACAAGAGCAGTCAAGACAGAGGGTAGAGCCAGTGCAAAGGCCCTGAGATAGAACTGTGCTTGGCATGTTTGAGGAACAGCCAGGAGGCCAGTGAAGCTGGAGCAGAGTAAACGAGGGGAGAGTGATAGAAGATAAGATCAGAAAGGTAATTGGGGCAAAATTGTGAAGGGCATTGAGCCCACGAAAAAGACTTTGGCTTTTCCTCTGATTGAGATGAGCAGAGGAGGGGCGTGATCTATTTAGGTTTTACAGGAATAATCATCCATAGGATAACCTCCAGCTTCCTTACCATAGCTGAGGATGGTTCTCCTGACCGGACCTCTGCCTCATATACCTTCTGCCCCTTTACCCCAACCTGGCTACCTCCTGCTCACCCTTCAACATTTAGCTCCGGTGTTCCCTTCCATGCCTGCCTGAGCCCTTCACACAGGATTGCTTACAGGCCCCTCCTCTGTGCTGCCATAGGACCCTAGAGTCACCTCTATCCCTAGGGCAAAGGCATTAATTAGCTCATTGAAGCCTTACAATTTACTGAGGCAGGCACCATTAGCCCCATTTTATAGATGAGGACACTGAGGCAAGAGGTGATGTAAACTTGCTCAAGGTAACACAGCTATTAAGTGAGAAAGTCAGGATGCAAACCCAGGGCCTAGGCTGTCTTCTCATGACATGACATCTTGTTGCCTATCCCCACTTCTAGCCCCTTGCGGCCCCTGGCCCTCTACCCTTTGGCAGTTCTCCTCTCCCTTCTGTTTTGGTTGCAAAGGTAATAGTGGCAGGGAGGTCAGGCTGTCAACACAGCCCCCCAAAAAGGACAGAGCTGGAGGGCATCATACACACTGCTAAAGAAATGGGACCTGGGGACGTGGGATCCCTTAACTCAGAACTCCCAAACACTCAGCGCACTTACAGCGCACCTTCCCTGCGTCAGGCACTTTCTGCACATTATTTTAACTTCGTGGCAAATGCTGATCACATGGAAAAATCTCTCTTCTCTTTCTTACATCTCACAATAGACTCATTCATTCTCTCTCTCTCTCTCTCTCTCTCTCTCTCTCACACACACACACACATACACACACACACACACACACATACACACACACACACACACAAACACACACACAGAGAACATGTTGTGCAATAAGAAGCTGGGCAGACCTAGGTTCAGGTCCTGACAGCCATTTATCCGCTGTGTGAGCCTGGGTGTGTCCCTTTACCTCTATGCACCTCAGTTTCTCATCCGCGTGGAGCTCAAAATGCAATTCCCTCTTTGGATTCCTGCACTTCAGAAAGGGCCTGGGAGATCTACCTCTCTGGGACTCCTCCCAGCCGGGAACAGGAGCAAAGAAAACACACACACGCGCACACGTGCACCCATGTGTGCTGTCTGCTGGGCTATTCTGTGAGGGAAACTGGGGAGCATCCTCTGCAGCGGGGGGAATAAATCACGTTACACAACTAACCACAGTATAAAGCTGAAAGTTCTCAGGGCTGGGGAACAGAGGAAGTGCTAGGAGAGCTCAGGAGAGATTCCTCCTGCTGCGGGGTGGGGCAGGGGTGCTGAGTGGAATAAAAATAAACTCGCACTTACAGCGCACCTTCCCTGTGTCAGGCATTTTCTGCACATTATTTTAACTGCATGGCAAATGTGAAGGAAGAATTAGGATTCCGATTTTGCAGGTGAGGAGAAGGCTCTGAGGGGGAAAGTGATGCCAAAGGTCTCAGGACTAGCAAGTGGCAGAACAGGGATTCAAAGCCCAGAGCCTGTGCTAGTTCCCCTGCTGCCTCGAAGTGGTGGCAGTGGTGGGGTGGGGGAGCTACTGAATAGGGCCTTTCCTAGGAGGAGTTGGTAGAGAGAAGGAGTGAGGGACCTTGTGAGCCAAGGCATTACGATGGGGAGAAGCGGGGCAGAACGGGCAGTAGGGATTTGGGGTGGCCTGCCCTTGGCGGGGGCACTGACCCACTCTGGCTGCTGCTATTAATGGGAGGTATCTCTCTCTCCTTCCCTTTATTGGCACTGACCGGAGCCAGGCAGCCAGCAGGGGATGGGATCAGGATGCAGTTGCCATGGAAATGAATGGGGGCTGTTGCTATGGATACCATAAGATGAGGGCAAGAGGAAGCTAGGGATGCTGAGGACTATCCCCATGACAACTTGGGCTGAAAGCGGGGTGGGGGGGACCGGAAGTGAGAGACAAGAAAACAAGACAAGGAGGTCAGCACACCTAGATGAGGCCAGGGGCATTGGGCTCTGGAGGAAGACTGGGCAAGGAGACCAGACCCAGCGGGGGGTGGGGGCAGAGGGGCAGAGGGACTCCAGTCACCTCCCTCTCCCCCGACAGCTTTTCGACAAGCTGTTTCTGCTGTCCAATCCCAGCGCCACAAAGACTCCAAACCTGAGGCCAGCCCGGCTTGGCACAGGGACTGGCAGGGGAAGAGGAAGCCATCGGAGGGGCTGATTGGGTACCCAGCGGGCAAACATAGGCTTGGGAGCACACAGATCAGGGTTTCAATCCTGGCTCTGCTTCCTTTGCAGCCCTAAATATAGTAGTTGTCATTTACTGAGGACCTACCTTTAGCTAGGCCCAGCAACTCTGCAAGGTCTGGGTTGTTCCCCTTGAAGGGGATAACACAGATGAAGAAACTGAGGTACAGAGAGATGAAGTAATTTGCCTAAAGTCTCAATGCTCAGCAGTGGTGGTGCCAGGAGTCGAATCATCGCTCATGCCTGTACCCACCAGCCCAGCACTGAGCAGTCCCCCTGAGGCAGAGTCCTTGCATTCTCCAGCTCCCTGTGCCTTCCCACAGTGGCACACAGAGGGCCAGATGCTGAGTAAATATTTGTGGAGTGTGTGAGTGACAAAGCGATCCAGGAGGAAGCAGGAAAGACTGAGGTTAGATGGAAGAAGTGCCTGACTTTGAGAGCAATGACTCACTGGTTTGGCTGGCCAAGCGTAGAAGATCCACAGAACTGGGATGGACTTTTCGAACCATCTAATTCCAGAGATTCAAATTAAGGCTCAAAAAGTCTAAGTGACTTGCTTGCTCAGGGTCACACAGGACGAGAACCCCAATCCCCTATCTTCCAGGCCAGCGTAACTTTTTAGCTGAATCCGTCCAGTCCCCACCCCCGCCCCCCCCCCCCCTTAAGCTCCTCGATGTTGGTGGCAGCAGGCTCCTTGAACTTTCTAGGCAAGGTAAGCTGATCCACAGCACCACGCCTGTGCCCAGGCTCTTACTTTCTTCTGCCCAGGATTTCCTCCCTCTCCCCTCTACCTGCAGCCTTTGTCGGTCTGGCTGAGCTTTTCTGAATCTTGTGGCGCCCTGAGCCAGCCAGCCCTCCTGGGAAGTTGGTTCTGACTCACTCCCAGCCCCCACAGAACCTGACAGGGTCAGTTATCCCCCCTCTATGTTTTGTGCACACTCATGTCACAGGCCGTCCTTATCACCGGCTAACTTGAGATTCTCTCTTGAAGTGTCCATTCCCTACACTACTCCCGTTTCCAATGGGCAGTGGCCTGGTATAATTCACCTCTGTGGACCTCCCTATGCCCAGGCCAGGGCCCAGCAGCCACCTTGGTCCCCTAAGACCACAGGTGGCAGTCATGTGTGTCTGTGTGACCATCCTGTCTGACAACTGTCACCCTAAAAGCCACAGCACCACAGGCTCAAAAGCCACTGACACACATTCTTGTGATTATCTCCACCGGGGCACATGCAGAGAGACTGCCAGGCACAGAAAGTTGCCACCTCACACAATCAACCTCACACACTCAGAATCCCTCACGCCCAGCCTCACACAATCACATTCCCTCAGATACACAACAGTGCACAGCCTCTCACTCTTCTCTCACCTGCCAGCCTCACGCACACCTGTGCACAGGCACACACGTTTCCCTCACAACAGATAGAAACCTTCCCCTTTCCCATAGCACAGGCCCTCAGCCAATTCAGTTGCCTACACAGGAGTCTACACCCCCATGGCTCCCACAACGGCTATCTGACCTTTAGTTGAGCCCTGTGCCCCCTAACTTCTTTCTATCTCCAATCAAATGAAGGGTAGAATGGTCTCCCCCTCCACAGCCACAGGTCACCTAGACTCACACGCCCAGCTTGAACCGAGCAATGTATGTATCATTCCCCAACACAACCCCTGGGGCTTTCCACCAGGTTTTGGTCCATGCTGTCTCTGATTCCTTAATGCCTCACCTCTCAAACCATCTATCCAAATCCTTCCCGGCCGTCTACTCTTGCCCCTGTTCCTCCAGCAATCCTTGGACACCACCACCCCCAGCTCATCTTGACATCTCCCTACTCTTTGGGCCAGGAACATATTTTGCTCATTACTGAAGCCATATCTGCTCAATCACTTCTGCCCTTCACACCCTGCCTACTTCCCCAAAGGAATTCTTATCTCCCCTGAGAGATGGAGAACTTATGGAGAACACAGCCACTGTCTTACTTTCGGTCCCTCACTGTATTTAGCTTGAAACCTTGTACACAGTAGGTGTTTGAGCAATGCCTTCTGGAAGAGTAAAAATAAAGGAGAGAGGAAGAGAGAGGGAGGGAAGAAGGGAGGGGAGAAATAAATGAGAATTTGAATGAGTGAGTAGCTGAGTTGAGTGCCTAAGTGAGTCAAGCAACGAGTGAAGAGTGAGGCGAGCCTCTGGAAAACTACCAGGGCATGTGATGGGGATGCTGAAGGGAGGGGGGAAACAAAGGAGAGGAGGGACTCTCACCTGGGCCTTAATCAAAACAAGAGCCGCCAATCAGTACACACTTGGCAACTGTGCACTAGACCCTATGCTGAGCTCCTTGTGCTTTTTCTTGCTAATCTTCATGACAACGCAGAGAGGTAGATCTATTCTCACTGTACTTGGGAAGAAAATGAAGCTCAAGGAGAAGAAAATACTTGTTCAAGGTTATACAGAGAGTAAGTGGCAGAACCATAAGGTAAACTCAGATTTGTCTAATGAAAAAAAAAAAAAAGGCTCAGAAAGGGAAAGCAGGGGTATGAGCCCACCTGGGAGTCTCCTGGCTTTGCTCCTAACACAGACTCATCATGGAAGGTGTGGGTTCTACAGCGCATAGAGGACACCTTCTGCCTTCCTGCCAACAGCCTCTGGGGATTCTTAGAACTAGCTTTTGGCACGTGCAGGAAATACTTAGGGTTATTGCATCTGGGGGCAGTGGCTTTCCCTCAGACTCAGAGATCCCTAAAGCTGTAGAATCAGAACCTTGAAAGTACAGAATCAAGGACTATTAATATCACAGAATGTTAAAATCACACCATCAGAATTTGTTCTAAATGGTAGAATCATGAAATCTTAAAACCACAGTATTGTAGAATCCCCAAATCACAGCATCATAGAAAGAGAAACCACAGAATTGGATGGAATGTGTCACTGAATTATCCTCTCTTAAAGTCATGCAATCATAGTTTCTTAAAATTGTACCATCTCAGATTCACAGAATGTCAGAGCTGGAGGAGCCCTTGGAGATCCTCTGGTCCAGCCTCCCTCCTCCTTTTACACATGGGGAAACTGGGTAGCAGGGAGGCCAAGCAACGTGTCCAAGTTGACCAGCTCGCACCACCTCAGGCTGAAGAAGGCGCTAGGCTTGCACATGGTGAGAGCGCCACATCATTCATTCATTTATTGAGTGCCTTGTGGGTGTTGACAATAAAATCAAACCCTACTCTCTCTCCCAGCCCCTGTTCCCAGCCCTGGATAGGAAAGAAGGTAAGACCCTGGTGGGGATGGGGAGAGGGAAGTGGGGTGGGGTGGAACATACATCAGACAGAGAGAAGAGATCAGCTTTTATTGATGGAAATTCTTTTGTACACAGCGACACGCACTCTGAAAGGCCTTTTCCTCCTGATCATATTTACAGAGCGCTATGGGAGTGGCAGGAGGCACGGGACAAGGCCTCCAAGCAGTAGAAGAGATGGCAGCAATGGCCACAGCGAGGGAATGAGCAGGCTGGGTCCCGACCCCATCTGGTCCTCTAAGCCCTAGGCACCCTGCATCTCTGTTTGTGCTCACAGAGGACAGAGGTAGGTCCTTGGGATGTCATTTGGAGACCTCTCCAGGAGTGGCAGGCTCCAGGGTGCCTGGGAAGTGGGGTGCGGGTATGGGAGGGTCCAGGTTTCAAGCTCCAAGCTCCAAGCTCTGCCGCTCCCACATTTTAGTCAGACCTAGGGCTCCAGCCTTTATAATTTGGGGGCTGGGGTCCAGGGGAGACAGCAGTGAGGGTGGGAATTCCAAGAAGGGGGTGGGTGAGGACGGGGCACTATGCCTGCCCATCTGGTTCCTGAAGCAGGGACGGGGTCCCATGGGGGATTGAGGGGGCAGGGGGCAGGGGGCTGGTTAAGGCTTTTGCTTCTGCATAGAAAATGACCCTTGTCCTCTCAGTTACCGAGAGGAGGGACTACTGCACTCGGAGGCCGGACAGCAGAACTGATGAGCGTCTTCCTCTTCCTCTTCCTCAGTCTCCTCCTCCTCCTCCTCTTCCCTGGGGCCAGGAAGGGCAGGGTAGAGGCCACAGGCGGCGGGTGACAGAGAGAGGCAGAGGCATTAGTTTGCAGAGCAAGGGAGACACAAGAAGGGCTGGAACCAGGGAGGTAGGGCTAGGATGGGGGTTGGAATGGGGAGGCCAGTGTGACCAATGGGGCCACATCCATCTGAGTCTCCAAGGAGCCTGTTGCTGGTCCCCCTCCTGGAACGGCCCTCCCCCACACTCAGGCTGGGCTCAGGCTTAAGGTTACACCCAGAGTATGTAAACTCCCTTTCTGACCTGACAGGTGCCCAACCTTAATTTTAACATAAATAGTAGCAACCAGCTCTCTGCTGGCACTTTGCATGCGTCATCTCATTTAACCCCTGCAACAACTGTGCAACATTTTAAAGATGAGGGAATTCAAGCTCAGAGAGGTTAGATATCTGCCCAAGGTCACACAGCTGGGTGAGCGGTAGTCAGGATTTAAACCTGGAAGTTCTTGGAGCTCCAAGTCTCAGACTCTTCCCAGCAGGTCCTTAGGGTGAACTTGGTACTATCTCTAGAAATCCACTGTGCCCTTGAAGGACAAAGATTTGTATTTCCTGAAGGCTTCAGCGTCGGGAATGTAGGAGATGCTTAGAAATGGTGCGTGGAAAGTCCACAGCTTTGGAAGCAAACAGACCTGGGTTCCAAGGCCAGCTCTACAAGTGCTTCTAGGCTGCGGCCCCAGGCATGTTAATGCCCCTCTTAGAGCTTCAGTTTCCTCATCTGTAAAAATGAGGCTTATGATGCCAACCCCACAGAATTGTTCAAAGGACTGGAATACATGTCAAATGCCTGGCAAACAAGAGTGATGGGAACATGGTGGTGGTTATTGTTAACTGCTCATGAACTGAACCTAATTACCAAGGTGGCCGTTTGCACCCACACAGAAGCGCCACAGCGGCGGGGAGGAAACATTGCAGGAACAAGCACCTGTTCCTCGGGTCCTGCGGAGCAGTACCGGGGCCAGTCTGCATGTGGCAGTCACTGGAGCTGGACTACATTTTCATGGGGTGGATGGACAGGCAGGAGGGCTGGGGCGGGACCAGGTGTCTTGGGAGTGAAAAGGCTGATCTTCTAGGGATTTCCAAAGAAACAGTCTCAGCCCACTCCCAGACCCCCTTGGCTCAGGAGATGTAGGAAATATGGAATCCAGGATGCTGGAGGATTGGGAAGACATGGGAAGGAAAGAGAAGGCAAGGGAAGGCACTGCTGTCCATCTGACAGACAATCGTGTGCAGGGGTGCGCACGCGGGGACACACACACACACACACACACACACACACACACACACCCTCCTCATACTCAGAGCTCCCTCTGACACATTGTTCCACAGAGTCACTGAGTCAGCAAAACCACATGAACCAGTGCTCAAGTCCTGGGCAAGTAGCTCCTCCTTTCAGAGTCTCCCATTCCTCATCTATAAAAGGAGAAGGGAACTCCACACCTCTCAAGGCTGTCATGAGGAACAAATGATCTTCCAGTCCCCCTGCTCACTCCCCTCCTATCCAGGCCAGGCCCCTGCTACCCTTCACCCTGACACTGCAGTCACCTCCTGATTTCTTCTCCCTACTCTTTTGGACCACATTAGCCTTCCTAAAGCCCACCTTTGAGTGTGAATCTCTTCTGCTCAGACACCCACCTTGGCTCCCCTTAGCTTCCTGGATAAAGTTCAGATTCCTCTACTTGGCATTCAAGGCTCCCCCACCATATGGCCTCACCTGGCCTTTCCTGTCAGGTGGAAAAAGCCCAGGCTTTAGAGTCAGACAGACCTGGGTTTAAATATCAGCCCCACCACCTACTAGCTGGGTGACCTTTAGTCCATTTCTTCACCTCTCTAGGACTTATTTTCCTTATCTGCAAAATGAGGAAATACCTATTCTGCAGGATGTGGTGGGGATTAAATGAATTCAAGTATGTAAGGCACCTGCCACAGGGTAGGTTTGGTGCCTCATACATGGTAACTATTACTGTTACTGTCAGCATCAGTGCCATCAACGTTATACCGCCCAGCCTTCATCAAACTAGCTTGTTCGTTATTACATCAGCACGTCCAGCCTTTTCACGCCTCTATGCCTTTGCTGACTCTGTTTCTTCCTTCTGCACAGAGCTTTGCCTGTTGAAATCCTGTCTGAACTTCACAACCCAGCTCAAATGCTGCTTCCTGCAGGAAGTCCTCCCTGACTTCCAACCAGAAGTATTCTTTGCTTCCTCCTAGCTCCAGCATCCGTGCTCTTTGTCAGGGATCTCCATGTGTTGCTTTGAACTTTTCTGAAGCATTTCTTTCACTAATCCCCTCAACGCCCTTGAATTCCCCTGACCACCACTATCTCTGCTTTCCTTCCCTGTGAGAAAAAGAGGGCCCCTATACTATTTAAGGCCAGTCCCTACACCCAGGCTCTGGAGCCCACCCCTGCTACCACCTCCATAACAATCATCCCCTCTCGCTCCAGTATTTCAACCTCTCCCTCTCTGTTGCCTCCTTCCTACCAACATTTATAGAAGCTCAAGTCTCTCCCATCTGGGAATAAAAACCCTCGATCTGCCCCCACATCTCCCTCTAGCAATCAGTGTCCCTCTCTCCTCTTCACAGCTAAGCTTCTTGAGAAATTCGTCTACACTGGCCATCTCCACTTCAGTACCTCCCACGGGCTCTTCAACCCACTGCAATCTGCCTCGTGCGCCCACCAAGCCACAGAAACTCTTCTTAGTAAGGTCGCCCAGGACCTCCCACTGGTTAAAGCCAATAGACTCTCTCCCACCCTCATCTTACTTCCCCCAGCTGTAACATTTGCCACTCTTAACAAGCCCCCCTGTGCGCAGACGGCTCTTTCCTTCCTCTGCTTCCATGAGCCCACTCCCTGCTGGTTTTCCTCCTACTTCTCAGACCACCCCCAGCTCCTCTTCCTTTCTCCATTCCTTATGTGTTAGTACCTCTTCCCCAGTTCTGCTCTGGTCCTCTTCTCTTTCATTCCACACTCTCTGTCAGTGATCTCATTCCATTCCATAACTTCAGGTATGGCTGATGACCCCACATCTCTCTCTCTAGCATGGATCTCTCTCCTGGGTCCCAGACCCATCAAGCCTAATTAATGCTTGCTGGAAGCTCCACCAAGATGGCCCTTAGGGCCTTCAGAGTTCACAGGGACCTCTAATGCAGCATCTTACCGCTGCAAACCTGTCCTCCTGCATTTCCCACCCTCGTGAAAGGCACCACCACCCAGTGGCCCAAGCCCAAAACACACCTGGAAGTCACCCTAGGTTCTTCCTGTTCCCTTACCAAGTCAGCCACTGAATCCTGCTGATTCTACCCCCTAAATAGCTCTAAAAGACTACACATGATCTGGCCTCTGCTAACTCATCATCTACTTCCCTTGCCCCTCGCTCACTCTTTCTCCAGTCGTACTGGTCTCCCTGCCGTCCCTCAAACATAACAAGCACATTCTTGCCTCAGGGCCTTTGCACTCGCTGGAACATCATCCCCCAGATAGGTGTGGCACCAGACACATTCTATATATTTAGTTGCTTATTTATTTAGTATCTGTCTCACCCACCGTAAGATCCATCAGGACAGGCATCTGTTTTGCTCAGTGCTATATCCTTAATGCCCAGCACAGTGTCTAGCACTCGATAAATATTTGTTGAATGAATGAATCCATTGCCAGGCCTGAACACGGGCAACTCACCGTGACCACCCTCAGTCATCTCCACCCCCCACTTCCACCCCCATTATCTACTCAGTCTCTCTGACTCCAGCTCTCTCTTCTACCCCATCACCTCTCAAATCCACCTCCTCTGCTCCATCCCCACAGCCACTACCTCAGCTTACCTCTCTTGGATTACTGCAAAAGCCTCCTCCCTAGTCTCCCTTCCTTCTAAAACGCTAACTTGATCATGTTACTTTCCCTCCTCAAGAACTGCTCATGGCTCTCCAGCTGCCTACCACGAGAAAGGACCCTGGGCTCCCCAGACAGCTGTTTGAGGCGTGTCTAACCTCCGCATCAGTGTTCAGCCTTACCATTTCTCACCTCCAGGCCTCTGTGTTCACTCTCAGAGCATCCTCTCCCATCTCTACCACTCAAAATCTTTACAGACCCTGGATGACTGGCTCAAACACGACTTTCTTCAGGAAAATACCTGACTCACAAACCAGAAGTAATTCCTCCCCCAAATACATAGAGAAATAAGTGTCTCCAGTGTCACTCAGAATCTCCGAGAATCAGGAGTAGGATGGAAGTTAGTAATTATATCTGAGACCACGGACTTTGGGTGCTGGGCGAGCCTTAATAGAGGTTCCCTTCTCCTCCTGCACTATTACCCTGGACTCATGTCCCTCTGGCCCTCTGCTAACACTGATCCATCCTTGCCTCCTCCCTTTCTCTCACCTGCTGTTGGGTCTATCTCTCAAAGAATTTAGATTCCATAATTTGAAATTAAAATGGTTCTTTGCGAATGGTGCCCACGGGAGTAGTGCAACATAGTAGCCCTGCTCCAAGCCACTTCTTCTATGCCAATATCCCAGTGTAGGCCTTCCAGCTGGCCTCCATGCATACGATCCATTTTTCATACCGATTGCTAATGTGATATGTCTAAAACACAAATTTTACCAAATTTCTCTCCTATTTAGAATCCATTCACATGATACTTCATCACCAGCAACATTGGTTCTTAACCTTTTTTGGAGGAACCCAAAACCCTTTAGGCATTTAATGAAAGCCACAAACCACCTCCCCAACAGAAAATGCACACAACTAGACACACACAACATTTTTCATTCAATTTCAGGAGGTTCATGGGCCACCTGAAGCCATTTGGGACCCATGCAACCCAGGCTCGTAACAAACCTCTGGCTCTTCCCAACAACATCCAGGTTCTTTTGCATATGCTGTTCCTTCTGCCTGGAACATTCTGCCATACTTCACCCTTCTGCCCCTGACTGCCTCCGACTCATCCTCTAAGACTCAGCTCTTAGGCTGAGTTGGCCTGCACCAGCCCTAGGTGGGGCCAGGTCTCTTCCACTGGGCTTCCACAGCAGCCCCCCACCCTGTGCTCTCCTCTGTCATAGCCCTCCTCAGTCTCCCCAGCTGACTGGGAATTTGTGGAAGGCAAGAACCATTACCCAGCATAGGCCCTGCCATAGCAGAACTCCCTAAGTGTCTACTGAAACAAACACTAATAACAGCTACCCTGTTTTGAGTGCTCATTATGTGCCAGGCACTCAACAACATGAATACTATTTATGATCTCTTCTACTCCTCAATAAATAAACCCCATGATGTTGGTATTCTTTTTAACAGATAAGGAACTAGGCTCAGAGATGTGAAGTGAGTTGTTTAAGGTCACCCAGTTAGTGAGTGACAGAGGTGGGATTGAATTGAGACATGTTGACATCAATGCAAGTATTGGTCCACCATGCTTCCCTGCCCTGCACTGTGAGAATAGGAGATGGTATCAGTAGCAGAATAGGACCAAGAACCAGGGCCAGAATGCCCTCTGGGCTCCATTTCCCAGGGCCGCCTACTCTTATTTTCCCTCCTGTGTCACCTTCGTGTCAACACCAGGGACCT
>NW_021703779.1:45861268-45879321 GCF_005190385.1 Monodon monoceros
GGCTTGTGGGATCTTAGTTCCCTGACCAGGGACTGAACCCGGGCCCCAGCAGTGAAAGCACCAAGTCCTAACCACTGGACTGCCAGCGAATTCCCTGGCTCTCTCTTCTTATGGTGTGATCCCCTCCATCCCATGTACTACTCTCAGCCTCCTCATCCCAAAGCCCCACTATGGTCAGGCGCATCCTTTGCTCCAGAACCATCCCTAGACACGTACAGCTTTTAGATCCAATCCAATCCAAGGCTACATATTAGCTACGAGGAAAACAAGACATGGGTAGTCCCTGCCCTTCAACAGTTGACAGTCATCCAGGAGTTTTACATGTACCTTCTCCAACCCTAAAATCAGCCCTGAGAGGTAAATAGGCATTGTCCTCATTGCACAGATGAGGAAATAGAAGTTCAGAGGCTTGCCGAAAGTCGAGCTTGGAAGTAGCCGAATTTGGACTTGAATAAAGATACTGACCCAACTATTCTCCCCCATTAGGTCATCCTGCTTGGAAGAGCCAAAAAGTAGGCAACCATTTCCGGCAGGATTGGGGGATAAAGGAAAGCTATTACTTTTTCAAGACTTAGTACACATGTCCCCTCCTGTAGGGGACAGGTGGGGTTAGGTACCCCTCCTCTGGCAGCCCTCTGGGCCTACTTCTGTTCTATCCCAAACCACACTATGCAGTCATTGTCTATGTGTCTCTCTCTCCCTTCTAGACTTGAGCTCCCTGACTGTAGGACCAGATACAGCTCATTCCCATATACCACCAAGGTTCAACACAAGGCCTAACTGAGAGCAGGCAGAACAAATGCTTGCTGAATGAATCAGGTGGTATTTGAGCAAGTTATTAAAAGGAAAAACAACAGGTGGATACAGGAAAAAGGTATAGAGGAGGAAGGAAACAAGTTAGTAAAGGCAAGGAAATGGGACCAAGAAAAAAGGCCAGTAATTTTAAAATTGTGACAGGGTATGTATAACATTTTTTTCATTGTTGTTATGGGGGTTTTCTTTTCCTTACAAAAATGGGATCATACTATAAGCCCTGTTCTGCAATTTGCTTTTTTCATATAACAATAAGTCTTAGAGGTCTTTCCAGGTGAGTATCTAGAGATATATCTTTTTCTTTTGATCTGCTACAGAGTATGGATGGATCATGAAGGAAAAGCTGTTTCCTACTGATGGACATGTAGGTTGTTTTAATTGCTTGCTATTATAAACAATGCTGCAATGAACATCTTTGCATATGTCTGAAAGTAGTTTTGAAGGATTCCTAAAAGTTGAATTGCTGGGCAAAGGGAATGAACATTTTGTTTAAAATGTAGATAAAAGGTATTTCCGTGGCTTTAACATTTTTATAAACTGGCTAAAAATAAAGATTATTCCTACTCATATAATCCCGTCTTTATTTAAGAAGCATATATCATGCAACCTTTTCATTAAGAGTTGGTTGAGAATGCTACCCTACAAAAGGGCGTGTGATAGAGTTGCACAGTATGTCTTATGTTTGCAGCTGGGGTTGGGGTATTTTAGAAAAGGCCTCTGGCTGGCCAAATTGGGGTCTACCTAGTAGTAAAACTCTAGAGAAACCTAACTCTAAGACATAGTTCTCAGCTTGGAAGTATATGCACATTTAAGTTTCTGGGGGCAGCTAACAAACTGGTCCCATAATAAAATGAAACCAATCCGTACTCTTATCAAGGAATATGAGAGATTCTGTTTCCTCACAACCCTTTCAATCTTTTAAATTTTGGTACTTTAAAGTTAGTACTTCGCTGTTGTTTTAGTTACATTTCTTTGGCTATTTGTAAGGTTGAACATCCTTTCTCACTCATTAGCTGTCTACTTCTCTGAATTGTCAAATCACGTTATTTCTCCACTTTAAATGGGTAGGGCACCTTTTTCTTATTGATTTCCAGGAGACGATATAGACAGAGATATTAACCTTTGCCTGATGTCTATGTAGCAAATACTTTCTTCTAGCCTGTTGTTTCTGTTTTAACTTTGTGTATAGTATCTTTCTCCACACAGAAGTTCTTAACTTTAATGTAGTTGAAATTATTGCTCTTTACTTTATGGCTCCTGAGTTCTTAAACCCTGATCAGAAAGGCTTCTCCACGCTGTTATAAAAATATTCTGGATTTTCCTCTGGTACTTTTACAGCTTTATTTTTTGCATTTGTTTTTGTACAAGGTAGGGATTTAACTTAAATTTTTTCCAAATGGTAGCTAATAGTCCCATCCTATTTACTGACTTCCCACTGATCTGAAATGCATTCTTTGTCACAAATTAAATTCCCATATGAATATATGGGTTTGTTTCTAAATTCTCTATTTTGTTCCATTTATGTATTCCTCTATTTCTGTGATGATATAATATTTGTAATTTCTGTAGATTTATGGTAAGTTTTTATATCTAACGGGGCAAGTCCCCCCTCATTGCTCTTCTTTTTCAAAATTTTCTTAGTAATTCATGGGCATTTACTCTTCCAAATGAACTTTAAAATCCAATTGCACAATTCCCAAAGAAAATACCACTGAAATTTTAATGAGAAATACATTGAATCTTTTGATCAAATTGGGGGGGAAAATGTCATTTTAAACCATATTGAATTCTTCCCGTCCAAGAATAGGATATGACTCTTGATTTATTCAAGTCTTATAGCCTTTGACGAAATTTTAGTTTTCTACAGAGAAGTATTTTAAATTTCTTATAAATTTGTAGGAATTTTATCTTTTTTTTTTTTTGCTATTGTGAATGGGAATCTTTTTCTATTATGTCTTCTAATTAGTTATTGATGGTATTTAGAGAAGTTGATGGTTTGGGTGTATATTTATCTTGTATCTACCCATCTCACTGAATTTTCTTATTAGTTCTAATAATTTTTCCTTTTATTCTCTTTGATTATCTAAGTAGACAACTATATCATCTTCAAATAATGCTAATTCTGACTCTATTTCTGATATTTATACCACTTATTTCTTTTTTTAATCCCAATGATTAAAACTTCCAGAAAACACTGGTTAGTGACAGTGATAGTAGTCATCCTTATTTTGTTCCCAAATTGAATGGAAATTTATCTAGCACGTCATTGTTACATTTGATGATTGTTTTTGGTTTCTGATAAAAATTCTTTCCAAGTTAAGGAGGTTTTCATTCATTCCTAGTTTACTGTACTAGTTATCTATTGCTGTTTAACAAATTACCCCAATGCAGCAAGAGATAACTAAGGCACTAAGGGTTTTAAAATCAAGAATGGATGTGTGATTTTGTCAGATTATTTTTTCAGCATTTATGGAGATAGAGTAAAAAGATTGTATAACTATTAGTATAATCAATTACAATAACAGCTTCCCTAATGTTGAACAATCCCTGCACTCCTGGGACAAACCTTCACTTGTCACGATACAGTCTTCTTTTAATATACTGATGGATTCAGTTGGAGAATCTGTAATTTAAAACATGTGTTGCTCTATTAATATGTGAGGCTAGGCTATAGTTTTCCTTTTTTTTGTCTAAACCTGTCCAGTGATACCAGCCTTCTAGAATGAACTAGGAAGCTGTCCATCTTTTCCTATTAGCTGATCTTTCAATATTGGATAGAACTTCCATGATACCTGAACTTCCATAATACCAGCTGGGCCTGGTACCATTTCTGAGGAGAAAACTTTGACCATCTTTTAAACTTCTTCTATACTGTTCCATTCTATTCAGGTTTTCTGCCACTCCTTAAGTGACTTTGGTAGTTTATATTTTCCTAGAAAACCACCCATCTCATCTAGATTTTCACATTTATTGGTATAAAATTACACAAAGCATTTTCTTATGACTTTTTCATATACTCTGAATCTGTGGTTAAATCCCCTTCATCATACCTTATTTTATTTATGTTTTCTTGCCTTTTTCTCAATCATAACTGCCAGAGGAGGGTCTGTCTAGTTTGTTGGTCTTTTCAAAAAACACCTCTTAGCTTATCAAACCTTTTGTTTTCTATTTCATTAATTTCTGGTTTTATATATAGTAATTACTTGATTCTGCTTTCTTTTGGTTGTTCTTTTTCTAGAACTTTCTAGACTCTTGATCAGAATAATTAGTTCATTTAAACTGTCTTGTTCTCTAATAAAAGCATTTAAGACTACAAACTTTCTTCTGGGAACCCCCATGGTCATATCCCATAGGTTTTGATCTATGACATTCTCAACTGACATTTATTCTAAATAGTCCACAAATTCCATTCTTATTTCCTCTTTAACACAAGTATTTTTAAACTTTCAAATGGACCTAGGCTTTTTGCCATTGCTATTAATATTTTATTTCATTGCATTATAATCAGAAAATGTAAAATGTGTTTTCAAATTAACTTGGAAATAATCTCCTTCCCCAAAAGTATAAGCAGATTGTTCTCTCTGTCTAAACACCCTTCCCCATCCTATCCAACTGACAAACTCTTACTCATCCTACAAAACAGCTCAAATGTTATATATTCTAGGACCAACCACTCCCACTTCGGGGTGGGGGGAAGGTATCTAGAGAAGGATTTTTAAGGAAGGACAAGCTACAAACAGGCTGTGAATGTCCTCTTCGGTCTTCTGGCCTGGTCCCCCAGTCACTCTCCTCACACGCTCAGACACCCATTCCACAGTCACTCCAGAGGCTAGAGGGAGATGGGGGAGGGGCTGGCAATGATATTGATATTTGTCTGGAGGGGTGAGGGATTGGGGGAGGGGTGGGTCTAGCTCTTACCTGCTCTCTGCCAGCCTGCCTGAGGGGGTAAGCTTCATGGAGTCAAGGACCTGAGTAGGACAGCAATACTGGTGTAGAGTATGAGACGCTGTGGACCTGAGAGACAGCAAGAGACAGAGAGAGAAAGAGAGACAGAGAGAGAGACAGGGAGGGAGGGGAGAGGCAGGGTGGGGAAGGGGGACAAGGAGGTGAAAGTGAGTGGGGTAGGGGAAAGGGGAAGACTGGGAGGAATGGGTGGTGGAGGATAGGGAATGGAAGAGGAGGGGTGGGAGGGAGGGAGGGAGAGGGGGAAGGCAGGCAGGCAGGCAGGAAGGAAGGAAGGAAGGAAGGAAGGAAGAAAAAAAGAAAAAACCACAAAGTCAAGAAAGAGAGGACGGCACTCGAACCACAAACAGAACACAACGACAACAGGGGGCAGCAGAGACGAAAGAGCTGGGCTGGGCCTCCTGTGTTCCAGGTGACTCCGTGGGGACCTCGGCCTCAGAGACACTGGGACACCACAGTAGGGAAGGGGGAAGGGAGCCCTCCTCACACCAGACGCCACGGGTAGGGAAGAGGGGAGAGGGAAGGGTGGATGAAAGAGAAAGGGAAAAGGTGTATGGGGGGGGTTCCCCCTTAGAGAAGACCCCCCTCACAAGAAAGGAGGGAGGGATGGGGAGAAAAGAGGCTCTGGGTCCAAAGTGGGGGAAGAACCCAGGCCAGGGCGGGGTGGGGGTGGGGGTGGGGGTGGTGCAGGAGACACTGGAGGAGGAGAGGGAAAGAGACAGAGAGAAACCGAAAGAGACAAGACAGAAAAGGAGAAAGAGAAGGAGGAAGACAGTGAAAGGGCGAGACAAAAGACACAGAGAGAAGACAGGGAGAGGCAGAGAGTGCCAGAGCAAAGGACAGGAGAGGCGAGGGCGGAGGAGAGCTGACAAGGTCTCAGTGGTCTTGGTGACAGGATGGGACTCGGGCTGAGTGGGCGAGTGGGGCCCAGCGAGCCAGAGGACAGGGTGGTTCTTTGCTTCTCAGGCCAGTGCTGCGCCCCCAGCCTGGGGCAGGGCCCAAGCTCCGCCCCCCAGCGCTGTGCTCCCACCCTTAGCGTGGGGTCCAAAGGCCCCTCTGCCTCCTGCTTCCCACGATTAAAGTCCAGAGAAGGGGAAGGGGGAGAAGAGACAGCAGGGTAGTGAGGCCGAGGGCCCTGTCCCTGCCCTACCCAGCACAGGGCAGATACTGGGAGTGAGTGCCAGGTCAGCCAGCCCCTGCCCCCCACGAGCCCCTGAAGGCAGGTTGTGGTCAGGGCCTGGCCATTCAAGAGCCGAAGTAAAGGCCAGGAGATGTGGCTGCAGGCCAGGCCAGCTGCCCACTATCTCGCTTGCTGCGAATTGGAGAGGATGCCTAAATCTTAGAACCTTAACAGAGAATCCTGGAATCTGATACTCTTCTTATCAGAGCCTCTGGAATAATTGTCATCAGCAGAACGACTGTTTCTCAAGTGCCATCTAAGTGCCAGTCACTGGCCCAAGTCCTTGACTCATTAAACCTGAGACTCAGAGACCCTTAGGCTGCTGGAATGTTGGTATCAGAGAGTCTCAGCGGTTGTGGACAGCCCCGCAGCGCCAGGCTAGGTGCCAGGGCAGCCACCAATCACACCCCTCACAGGCCACCGACTGCGCTGCTCAGGGCTCCAGGGTTCTTACAGAGCTGGGCACCCAGATGCCCCTGGGCTCACCCACTTGAGCTGGCTCCCTCCCCCAAGCCAAAGGCCTCCAAGAATCCAAGAGGAGAGCCAGGAACCAGGAAGCCAGGAGGCTGCTGAATCAGCAGCCCAGGGACCAGGTCCAGGCCTGGGCAGGAAGGGAGGGGGTCGGGCTGCAGGGTTGGGGATGGGGGCCAGGTTCCTACCTGCTACTCCTCCCGGGGGGCTCCATGGGTCTGGACCTGTCCCGAGGGCAGGCCCCCTGGCCAGGGCGGTGCCTCCACCGCTGTTGCCACCCCCTCCTCCCCAGCCCTTCCCTAGAAGGAGGAACCAAGGAGGCGGGGCCAGGCCTGCTGGGCTATAGGCCAGACTGCAACTGGAAACTTTGCTCCTTCCCCTGCTCCCCCAGGAGGGCTGGGAACTCCTAGTATGAGGAAGCAGCTTTGAGAGCTTGAAGTGACTCCTCTCGGCCAAACCTCAGGCTGTGCTCACTATATGCACCTCTGCTGGAATCTCCCCAAGTACCCTGTCAAGTACGTGTCACTAGCCCTATTCTCCCGAAGAGAAAATTGAGATGTAGAAACATTAAGTAACTCGGCACAGGTAATAGAGCTAGTAAGTAGCAGAACCCCAAGATCAGGACCTGGTTTGGCCATTCCCAAATCAGGACTCTGTCCCCTTGGCCATATTGCTGCCCTGTGAATACAGAAACCTTTCCATAGAAGCTTTTCACAAACATTCTCATCTTCCACAGAGTTAAAGAGACTCTGTGTGGTGGTTATGCTGGGATGCTCCAGTTCAAGTAAAATTCAAATCACCCATCTGGGGAAATCAAGATGAGGGCCCAGCCGATATTCTTGACCATTGCAATAAGCTCTCACTTTCTTCTGCGTTGTTTTCTGAACTGGCTAAGAGAAATGATCCCTAAAGAGAAAAGCAAAAATCAGAAGACACGCCATTCACAATCTAGAGGCTGTTCTTCCAAGGAAATTGGCCCACCTGATTTTACAGAGGGGGAAATTGAGGCCTGGAGAGGGGAAGAGTCTTACTAAAGTTCATACAGCCAGTCAAACTAGAATCCCCATCGACCTACCACAGTAATCTCTCTCTCCTCCTTATGTGGGGGGCTGGAGAAAGGAGACAATTTGGAGGATTTGAAGGGTGTGGGGTTCCTGAAGAGTACCCCAGATCCAGCTCAGAGGGCTCCTGTCCTTTCACAGCCCCAGAGCCCAGGCCCCTGGCTGTTCTGAGCAGAAGGCATCCCTGGGAGGGGCCAGGGGGCCAGTGATCTAGAAGGAATAGGAGTTGACAGGCAACAGGCCAGCCTTCCTGCCTTCCTGCCTTCCTGCCTCCCTGCCGGGGCAGCTGGTTCCTCTCAAGAAAGCCAAAGCTGCTGAGAGAGATAGGCCCTATGGACCACCGCAAAGTTGGCATCTATGGGCTCTTCATGGCCTCTTCTCCCTCTGCCCACCCCCTAAAGCCCCTTGGTCTTCAAGGCTCTGGTCTCAGCCCCTGCTTTTCTTTCTCTCTCCCTCAGCAACTCTCTTGGCTCTTGTGGCAGCCGCACCTTGTGCCCATTTGCAGTTATTGTCCTAAGGGTGGCACCTGTGGCCCAAACCTTCACCTTGGCCTGGCAGAAGCTGAGAGACAGAAATTCTAGTCCTGGCCCTAAGGCTGATGCTGTGTGACCTTGAGCAAGCCCCTTCCCCTCTCTGGTGAGGCAAAGAGCTTACATTTTGGTGCCTGGCAGAGAGCTGGGTACAAGCCCCAGCTCTACAACTTTTCAGCTGGGTAACCCCTCTGAGGCACGGTTTGTTCATCTGTAAAAGGTGAGTGGCAACTCCTATCTCACAGGTTCTTGTGAGGTTTCAATGAGACACATATGCACATGCTGAAAAGTCTCAGTCTGAGCCTGAGAGAGTATGATCCTTCTCCCAGGGAGGTAGGGGAGACTCTTGGGAAACCTGTTTGTTTCGGGCAGGGGAAGATTTCTAGGAAGATACCTCTTCATCTGGGCCACTCTTGGAATTCAGGCATATCTGAGCCTGTTGGGGCGACTCATGTGATAACCCTCTAGGGGCTGAAGGGAAGAAGGAGCTAAGGGTGAGGAGCCTGACCCAGCCGCAGGGCACTGGCAGGGCCTTCGTTCACTTACACTACAGATCCTGTGAGCCAGGCACTGAGCTGGGGGACAGACACGGCAGTGACTAAGGGCAGTCAATGTCCCGATCTCATGGAGCTCATATTCAAGTGAGAGGAGACAGACATTATTCAACCACTAATGGAATTAAGCTGGGCAAAAAGTGGAGGTAGTGGGGGAGAGTGTTCCAGGCAGAGGAAACAACTTGGGCAAAGGACCTGAGGTGGTATTTCCAGGAACTACAAGGAGGCCAACGTGGCTGAGTGGAAAAAGCAAAGGGGAGATGAGCGAGACTGGAGATGTAGGCGGGGGCCCAATCATGCAGAGCCTGGAGGTCCTGATAAGGTTTCAGTATTTATACTAAGAGGAATTTGGAAGCCTGTGGTTCACGGATAGGCCTGGGGCGGGGAGTGTCTCTGAAGCCCCTAAAGTTGTATGAAAAATATGAGTGAGTATGAGTGCATTTCCGGGGAGAACATTGCTTTCATTAGATCCTCAGATGGGTTTGTGATCCCAAAAGGGCAGGGAAACTCCTTATATGAGTCCATTCACTAAGTGCTGACTATGAGCTAGTGTCAGGCATCCCGGGACCTTCTGTGAGCTGCCCCTCCCCACCACTTCCCCGTGGTCTCAGCCTCCCCCCACCCCACCTTCAACCTGTGCTCCACCCAAACAGAAGTGCCTACAATTCTCTGCCATACTCTGCTGTCCGCCCTCACCTTTGCCTCTGTTCAAAAGACCGTTCCCCACCACCCTGCCCCCAGTGCCACCTCCCCACCTCGTTAGCTCCCCCTTGTTCCTCACAAGTCTGCTCAGAGGTGGTGCCCTCTGGGAACCTGACTCTGGGATCCCTCCCCTGTGTCCTTCCCACCCTGCGTTTCTCCAGCGCTGTCTATTCACATGCCGTTGCCCCTTCTGGTCCAGGAGCTCGGTGGGGACAGACACCATGTCTTATTCATTCCAGTGTCCCCAGCATCCGGCACAGGGCACCTAGTCAAACAGGTCAGCAGGTATTGAGAGACAGACAATCCACACTGAGGTAGAGGCTGCAAGATGGGCTGCTGGACACTAGAGGGCACTGTGGCCACTGGAATCCTGGCCTGCCACTGGCACTAGCCAGGCTGGCCCAGGCTGGCCCCTGGGACCAGGCAGGCGGGGGAAGCATGGAAACTCTGCTCCTGGGTCCTGCAGCTCCTTGGCTCTGGGTCTAACTGACCGGGGTCCCAGTCCCAGCTTCCCAATCTACCTTCTGCCTCCTTTCCAGATTATCTCTCATGACAGCGCCATCCCACTGCAGATACAGTTACAGTTCTTCACGAATGCAAGTACGAAACACTGCTCCACAGCCCTGGCACACTTTTTTGCTCTGTCTGCAACACTCTCCACTTCACCTCACACACACACACCCCACCCCTCACCAGGCTAACTTCTACTCATCCACCAAGTCACAGTTTAGATGTCAGCTTGGAGAAGCCTCCCTGACCCTCAGGTTGTGTTGGGTACACTTCTGAGGTTCTCCCACAGCACCCTACACTTCGCCTGTAATTGTCTGTTTCCTTATCTGCTTTCCTACCAGACGGTGAGCTTCCTCAGAGCAGGATTCTATTATTCATCATTGTATCAACCGCATTTAGTTTAGCACAGTGCCTGGCACGTTGTAGGTACTCAAGAAATTGTCCCATGACTAAGTGAATGGATGGATGGAGAGATGGATGGATGACCTCGGGCAAGTCACTCTACCTCTCAAGGTTTCAGTTTCCTCCTCTGTAAAGTGGATCCAATCACCCTTACTTGGCAGAGCTGCCAGGAGGATTAAAGATAAGGTGTGTGGAATGCTCCTTAACAGTACCTGATACATAGTACACATTTTCTGAATCAAAGCATTTATTAAGTTGAAGGAGGCTTTGCCCTGAGCCTGGGATGATCTCTCCCACTCAGGCTTACCACCTATATGTGGAAGATGGACTTAACAATAATAAGAAAACTATCATTTTTATTAAAAAATAACAACAGCACCTGCTATGTGCCAGGCCAGAAGTAGGAGCTCCCTAAGGAGGTGGGCAGTCTCCAGTCTCAGCCAGAGGATGCAAGGCCCGGGCCGAGCTCAGAGCCATGGGCATTGCCCCTACATCTGGAGAACAGTCATTACGTGCACAGCTGGTTCCAAACTCTTTACTCATAGGTGAAAACCTGTCTAAGGTTCCCTCTGTAATTAATGTAAAAACTGCAGGGTTTGTATTAATGGAAAAGTAAGCTCGAGCGTCAAGTTGATAATATTGATAATGTGTGCTTGTAATTCTATACTGAAGATAACTATAAATTCAGTCACTGCACTAATAAAATGTGAAAATTCCTGAAACAACCAAGAACTTGGTAGCAGCTGTACCATGGGTAGCATTATGCCAGTTGTTCTGAGACTATGAAAATCACCGCACACTGGTGGCGATGGTAATATTCACTGTGCACTTAAAGGCTGTTTGGGCACAAAATAAGGGGAAAGTTTTAGATAAAACAGGGCATTTTGATGCAAGAGCATGGAACTTGAAAGCATAGTGAGCAAAGGTCAACTTGCATTAGAGTAGGAACCAAAACCTTGATGGACGAGCAAGCTTATAATCGTGGGCCTCTGAGCAGACTACTCCCCAGGCTCTGACCTCGCTTGTGAACACATAAAAGCTGTGGGCACTGTAGAAGAAACACCAAGTCCAGAGTATTTGACCTCTACCCTCACCCACTTCTAAGAGAATCCACTCCCACCTACAGCCCCTTGCCACCTCGTTTACCACAGGATGGACAGAAACAGTGCTGTTCCATGGGGGTGGGCCCTGAAGCTGGAAGGTCACATAGCTTCTAGGTTGGCGGCCACATCGGCCACCTGAGAGCAGAGGAAGCCAGTCCAGAGAGAGGAGTCAGTGACAAAGAGATGACAGGGACCAGGCAAGTCATGAAATATGGAGAGAGACAACGCATGAGCCAGGGAGATGCAGAGAGAGAGAGAGAGAGAGAGAGAGAGAGAGAGAGAGAGAGAGCAATTTTCCTCCTTGACTTCTTGGTCCCACTTCCAGTTGGCATGAGGCCTGGCTATACGTCATTTACTGCTCTTAGATTCTGTGAGATGTAGCCTCACAATAGTCTCCCCCCCCCTTTATTCTTGAGCGCGTTTGAGTGGGTTTCAGTTCCCTGCAACAAAGTGTACCCAGACTAAGACAAGGGAAAATTGGGGATATAAGTGCAGGGCTTGCATAAGCAAAAACGCATAAAGAACACTTAGGTAGGGAGGGGTGAATGCAATTATAAAGCGTTTGTGTTTGTTCACCCAAATGCTCCCTCATTTCCTGACAGTTGCGACCACAGATACATGCTACAGTCGCACACTCACATACACTGACATTCAGTGGACACCGAGACAAATGCAGCAACAACCAGATCTGCTTCTATGCAGACACCCTGCCGTGCATGGACACCCACCAGCACGCAGCGCTGCCCCTGCGTTCCTCACACCCGCACAGATGTGGAGCCACACCAAGAACACAGTGGTGCTGCCCGGGAGGCTCGGGCCAGGAACCGAGGCTCGACTGGGTTCTGAGCAGCCTCCCTCCCCAGCTGCCAAGTGACTCATCCCCAGGGCTGCTAATTAAAGCCAGGACAGAGGGGACAGAGAGGAGGGGAGGGAAAGAGAGAGAAGGCAAGTTTATTTTGGTGCCAACCAGGCATGCAGCCAGCTTAGGGGTCACCCACTTCCTGGGGCTGGGCCAGGCCGGGGCAGGGGAACACTAACAGGAAGGGGAAGGAGGACCCCCTTACCCCTTCTTGCCCCTCGTGAGCTTCCTGGAAAAAGGTAACTCCTTTGGGAAAATTACCCATCTCCCTCCCCCCCCACCTCCCTCCTCCTCCATCCCACAGTCAGATTCAAGTTCTACCCCCTCCAGCCTCTTGTCCTTACAACTGGCTTCTCCTCATCAACACACTCCCATTTGGGCTTGCCAGAGCTGGCTCATCTGTGTCAGTAGCCCGCTTCCATCTCCCCCATGGATCACCCAACACAGGCCTGGTACATAGGGAATGCTCTGTTCGTGCTTCTGGAAAACAACTGGGTTAACCCCGGTATAGCATGGTGACCGCAACTCTGATGGTCTGGATTCCGATCTGAGTTCTGTGGGGGGGGAGGGGGTAGATTATTTTAACTCTGAAAGCCTCAGTTTCCTCACCTGTAAAGTGACTAGAATATATACTCTGTAGGATTATTGTGAAGATGAAGTGAGAAAACACAGGTAAAGTGCCCGGCATGGTGGCCAGCATATATGGGCTTTAGTTATCACCCAGTAAGTGCTGCTGCCGCTGATAAATTAGGCCCTGCCTCAGGCCTGGGGTAGCAGCAATTATACAGAGCTGAGTTCCAAGCCTGGCTCCACCACATAGGACCCAGGGGTACTCAGACAAGCCACATAAGCTCTCAGAGCACTGGCTCATATGTAAAATGGGGATTCACAATATGACACCATAAATTTACTGTAATGATTTGAGCCTGTCAAGGGGAGCCCAGCTCTCAGAAGTGGCTCCATGCATTGCAGCAGCGATTACTAAGGATAGCAGGAGGAGCGCAGACCTGTGGGGCCAAAGAAGCCCAGGAGCGAGGAAGCAGTCAGGGAAGGCACCCCAGAGTGCACAGGGCTGGAGTTGGACCCACCAGAGCCAGAGAGCATTCAGCAGGCGGTAAGTGACAAGGTTCCAGGAAAAGGAAGTGGTGGGAACAGAGAGCTGGGCAGGGCAGGCAACCAGGCTGCGCTGAACAGGAGGCAGCACGCGAGGGAAGATTTGGAAGCAGCTGGGGCAGCTCTGGGGACTGGCAGTGTCTTGGACATGTGGATGGGGGAGCCACGGAAGGTCTGTGAGGTCTCAGCTACCCCAGATTGCCAGGAGGTCAAAACAAGAAAGAATCTTAGAGATTACCTAATCCAAACTCCCGTTGGACAGATGGGGGCACTGAGGCCCAGAGTGGGAGGCCTCCTCTGGGAACAGAGCCAGCGTTGGCTCCTCCTCCCACTTCTCCTCCCGACAGCAGCGGCTCCTGTTGCCATGGGGACGTCCCTGGCTCTGCGGGTGTCAGCAGCTCCCCCACCTCCTCCCTCCTTCCCTAGCAACAGGCCACCTCCTCTGGCTCTCATCCTTGCGTGCCTGTCAACCCCAGCCTGGTCCCCAGGGCCCCCAAGTTCCAGCCAGACCCTCACTGCAGCGGTAGCACCTCTAGGCCTGGGCTCCTTCCTCTTCTGGTGGCGGAGGTATCAGCCCCTCCTGCCCCTCTGTCTTCAAGTTCTGCACCTCTCCACATATCTCAAGCTTGACTGCCCCATAAATGACAATGCATTGGGTTAGGGGATGGCGGAGGGCACTACAATATGTTGAGCCACCATTTTATGCTGAGCATTGCTTTAAGTTCTCTCATCAACCCAAAGAAGTCAGAATTATTGACCTTATTTTACAGATGAGGAAAGTAAGGATCAGAGAAGCCAAGTGACTTTGCAAACAACACACAGCTAGGAAGCAGGCTCTGCTGAGAGCTATTTTGTGACCTTGAGCCATCGCCAGTCCCTTTCTGGACCTGGATTTAAGGCGCCTGTAGGTCTGACAACTTCTCATGGATCTACAGGAAGTCCAGGCACCTTCCTCTGCCCACAGCCCTTTAGCAACACCAGCTGTTCAGCTCTAATTAGACTCCACACTTCCTCTGGCACCCCATACCTGGAAGCCCTCATGCCTGGGCCCTGCTACGGGGGGTTTTCAATCCACCGACCCTGCTCATTCCTTCCCATTCCACTTCCACAACAGCCGAAGTCTAGCTCCTTTCCTTCGTGTTCCTTCTACCCTCCTAAACTTTCCCCTCCACACACGCAATGTTTATTAGATGACAACCCTGGGGCTCCAGGGGGGAAAAAGATCTGTTCAAAGTCACATAACTAGAAAGCGACCTGGCCATAAATGGAACCCTTTGCCCAGATCCAGTTGCTGCCCTTTCTGTGCTGCAGAGCCCCACCTCTCTCCTCCAGCCTCCCCCAGCTCCCACTGATGACAGAAGGTATCTGTGACCCAGTCCCGACCAGACCAGTTCTGAACTTTAACACTTGCTCCTTTCCTGCCCAGATCTGTTTTAGCCCGACTGACTGCCCCCACCCAGCCCCCCTCACCTCCGATGCCTGCTGGTTTCATTTACAGGGATGCCCTCCTTACACAGTCTGCATGTCAGTCCTCCATGACCCAGCTCAGACACCACCTTCTCCAGGAAGCTCTCCCTGACCCCTAACTGAAGTGAGCTCAAGAATTCACATGCGGGTCCTGAGAGCATCCTCAGATGACCCCACCCAGCTCTGGTTCCAAGTTAAAGGATCTTCCCACCATATTTGCAAGGTTTTGCCCCACAAGTGCTATTTTAGGCCCCTTCCACAGTCCAAGTTTGACCCTTGCTTCCACAGTTGCTGAGTCTGCAAGGTCCCTGTAGCCTCCTTGACTGTAGGTCCAGGGTGGATGTCGGGAAGTACATCTCAGTAAAACAAATACCAGCTTTGGCAGCAGACAGCCCGGGGTATGAGTCAGAGTGATGCCACCCTGCCCCATTGCTCTTATTTCCTTGGGCAAGGCACTGACCCTCTGTGGGACCTCATTTTCCTCATGTGTAAATCAGAGATCCCAATCCATGCCTAATAGGGCTGCTGTGAGCATTAGATAAGATCATATTCAGAGTTCTCAGTATGTGAGGAGCAAATGATAACTGCTATGATTACTAACATTAGGATGAGGATGAGGATGATTATTATTATCCGCAAGGCTGTCGAAAGCTCCTGCAGGGATGGCGTGGGCAGGGCTCTGGGCTTGGTGCCAGGCAGACCTGGGTTTGAATCCTGGCTCAGCCATAAATAAGTTGCATGGCTGTGGGCAAAACTCATAACCAGCCTGAGCCTCAGTTTCCTTAACTGTAAAATAATGATGATAAGGGCAGCCCAGGTTCCACCTACAGTGTCACTGGGAGGATCAAACAAAAGAAAGTCCCTGACAACTTCTGTAAGTTGTAAAGGCCCAACGTACATCATCATATGACTTATGATTATAATAACTATTAAAACCCTGAGCTATAGGTCCTAGGAACTCCCCTGTCGGGAAGAGCTAGAGACGCCTTCAGTCGCATTCCTTGACAAGTCGCAGGCATATCAACGGGGATGCCTGGGGGCCTGTGCTCAGAGTCAGCCCAAGCTGTCTTTCTCCAAACCCACAGTGGGGCACTGGGATCAGTGTCCTTTGCTAGACCAGTGCCTTCCTAAATGCTAGGACAGGCTGTTCCCAGGCCATACTCCTTGGCTGCATGCCAGGACTAATTGCATCTCATCATATACCCCTTGCCTGGACACTAGGCCCGACTGTATCTATCACGCTTCCCCTGCTTTCCTGCTGGTCGAAGTGTGCTCCCATCCCACAGCCCCTACCTTGGCCCAGGGCACCAGTGTGCTCATCCCATCCCCCCTGCCTGGGATGCAAGGACACAGCATGTCTCATTACGCACCTCCGTCTGGATGCTGGGATCCTCTGCCCCCCTCCCATATCCACTGCCTGGATGCCAGGACCTGGGCTGCTGCATATGGTTGGACAAGCAGTGCCTTGCACAAGGGTTCACAGCCAAGAGGGCATGAGTTGCGGCTGAAGTTCAACTTGTGCTCTACTCACTGAGCCGGGAACCCTGGTGAGGGGCTGCAGGAGCCCTGTGGAAAGGGAGCATTCCTCCAACTGATCCACGCAGTGGGTTCTACTCTTCACATAGGTGTTATATATGTTAGTTGCAGCCCTGGCTGGAACCGAGTGAGCCCATCTCATGCCTCTGCTGCCTGGACCCATCTCATTTCAGAGGCCCACTGCATCACCCCTGGCCTGGATGCTCTCTGACTGGGCCCTACCCTGAGCCCCGCATCATTCCCACATAGTCCCTATCCTTGACACTTGTGCTTTCACGAAGCTTCTGTTGGGTTAAGGCCTGGGAAATGCACTAATAGTCCTTGTCCCTAACCCCAGTTTTACCCCCAAATGGCAGATTGATCACACCCTGAAAACTTACTGATTGATGCTTGTAAACCTTTTTCACCAAGCATGCAAAAAAAAAAAGGGGGGGGGCACTTGTTACACTTAAATACAAGGTATATTTCTAATGACTGGAATGTGTCACATCAAAAGTCCATCCAAACCACACTACTCAGGGCTAGTGCAGGTCAGGGTGGAGCACAAACGCCAGACCAGGGAAGCCCCGTTTCTATCGTGTCCCCTTCTCCCGGGAGGGGAGGGGGAGAAGGTCCCGGGTCCAGAGCTGACCTCTCTGCAGGTCAGCTTTCCCATCTAGGTAGCTCCCATGAGCCCCTCCAGTGTTCAGCCGAGCCCCCAAATCAGCTAGGGTCAGAAAGACTAAGGAAGAGTTTTCAACCCCCTCCCTACGCTTGCCCCCTCCCCACCCCTAATACCAGTGGGACAAAACCTCTGGAGTTGGCCCCCGCCCCTCCCATGGATCCCAAAGTGACAAGCCAGAGGCCCCCACCCCAGTCCCTGCCCCAACTCCCAAGCACAACTAAAGAAAGGAGGTACTGACCTGACTGTTCTGGAATTCTCACCATCAGATCTGAAAGAGAAACAGAGAAAAAACCCGACAGTCAGCATATGCCCTCTACTGCTCTCCTCCCTCTGCCCTATGCAGCGGCCCTGACACCTAGCACACATCGTGAAAACAAAGGGTAGGGCATTTCGTGCAGAGAGAATGGCCAGTGCATAGGCCATGAGGTGGCGGAGGGCCTGGCCAGTTGTTGGGACACGGAGGAGGACAGTGTGGCCGGGGTGGAATGAGTGAGGGGAAGAATGGTTGGAGGTGAGGTCGAGGAGGTGCCAGGAACCAGCCATGTTCTAGCCTAGTGGGTCATGGTGAAGAGCCTTCCTCGGAGTGGCTGAGAGGCAGCCTGCAGCTGTGGCCAGGGGCAGAGCCCGAGGTTTAAACACAGAGAGACCAAGCCTCAGATACTGGCTCTGCCACTTACCAGCCCTGTGACCTGGGCAAATCACCTCCCTGCTTGGAATCTGAGCCTCAGTCTCCTCACTTGTAACACGAGGCCAATCCTTGCAGGGCTGTTGGGATGATTAAGCCCTTTGCAGCCCAGCAGACAAATGCCAGGTATTATTAACAACACAGAAAAGGCTTTGCCAATTGCCTGGTCCAACCTGCTTATTTTCTGGATGACAAGAATGAGGCTGAGAGGGGTGAGTGAGTCAGCTGCTGGGCTCCTTTCTACTACATTGGTCTGCCTTCTTCATTGTGAGGCCCCCTCAGAGGCAAAGGAAGGGCAAGAGAAGAGAGTGGCACTGGGGACAGCTTTGAGGGGACTGAGAGAATGAGTGAAACCCGACCCACACCCCCTCCGGCTGTTCCTCCCTAAAAGAATGTGTGTGTGTGTGTGTGTGTGTGTGTGTGTGTGTGTGTGTGTGTGT
>NW_021703779.1:45879331-45962447 GCF_005190385.1 Monodon monoceros
TGTGTGTGTGTGTGTGTGTGTGTGTGTGTGTGTGTGTGTGTGTGTGTAGGGAGGAACAGTGGAACTGTCCTTGGGGGTGGGGAAAGGGAGGAAGAAGGACCAGGGCACTTGGAAGAAGCGGGGAGAGTGTGTGAAGTGGCTTCCCTGTCCCCTCTGTCCTCTTCTTCCTCCTTTTCTCCCCTCCCTCCCCCACCCCCACTCCCACTGCAGACTTCGGAGGAGACAGAGATGAACACATCACAGGCTCTGTCCTCAGGTGAGAGAACCAAGAAGGGACCTTAGTGAGGGGACCTGAGTGGGGGGAGAGTCATCTATGCTGATTGCAAAGTGAGAGGGACACGCAGGGAGGGGAGAGTGAGTATTTGCTGGAAGAGTGAATGGAGCACCCACCGGCCAGGTGGGGCAGGCAAGCATCTGGGTGCAGGAGCGCAGGCAGTGGGTGAGGCCAGTGCTTCCAGTTCTGCTACTTACTAGCCATATACTCCTAGGGAAGGCACTCCCCGATGTCCAGCCTCAGCTTTCTCACTTGTAAAATGACATGACAGGGGAGGGGAGGGGGGCAGGAGGGTGGGGTGGCCGTGAGGTTCAGCCTGGCACAGTGGACAACAGTGGGTCCAATCGTTAGCCTTTGCAGCCCCCTAAAGGGACAGAGGAGCAGGGCCACAGAGCACCTTTTCACATTTATTAAAACGTTTCCATCTCACTCTGCAGCAACAAGATTTCTTCTCAGGCCTGGCTCAATTATTCGCAGGTACCAGATCAGATGGGCTTAATTCAATGACTCCCCAACTGTCAACAGAATGGAAGTTAAGCCCCTCAGCCTTTCTCCCTAACACAAACCCTCTGCTCCAGGCAGGCTGGTCTCCTCGCCACCCCACCCCAAAACCCCCAGCACACACGTATTCAAACTACTATATACCAGGCCCCGACTCAGGAATATAAACCCTCAAGTTGCTCACAGACTGGCCCCTTGCCTCAATCTATTATACTTCAGAGCATAAGCCACATATATAATTATCTCCATTGGCATGTGAACAATCACCGGGCACCTACTATGTACCAGGCAGGGTGGCAGGCTCTTTTGGTACATGACCTCCTTTGATCCTGCAAAGTGGGAATTACTCATGCAATTTTAAGATGATGAAACTGAGACTCCGAGAAGTTGAAATGATTTGCCCCACGGCACACAAGTAGGGGCAAAGCTTGGCCTGGACCCCACAGCTCGTGCTCTTACCACCACGCTCCACTGCACCAGCAGCTCAGTGCTGGGCACTTACGCATCGTTAAGGTGAGTTCCCTTATCCTCGTCCCCCAAAGTCAGGACAGGCACTTCCTGACAGGCTCTTTCTTAGGAGAGATTACCAGATATGTACTTCTGCTCCAAAAGCACTTCTGTATGATGTTACAGTCCTCAAGATGGCAGCTACGGGGAGCAAAAGAGCTCCACGCCATGAGGCAGAGTGAATTAGCCAGCTCTCCTCACTGTGGACTGATTCTTACTAATTCGAGGGTATATGGCATCTTATGACCCTCAGTGCGGGGGTGCATGCCACCTCAGGGGTTTACAGGCTTTTATGCGTTTAGTATACAAATTGTTATTTACATCTAGATAACCATCATCATTAACACTGTGCTATCCTACACCTCTTCAGGACTAATGCCCAGCCCAATGGTCAATCCACCCCTTACTCCATGAAGCTGGACCGCCATTCTTTTGTGAAGTAGCACAGACGTAGAAAGAATGCTGGGCTCTATTATGGCTCATTCCCTAACTGGCAGCATAGAATTGGAGAAATCACTGCTCTCTGGACCTTGGTTCGTCATCTATAACACAAGGGGGCTGTGTTAGTTGAGTTCCAATCTTCAGGCCCTAAGATACTTAGTTTCTTCAGAATCCCAAAGTTTCTCTCTTTTATCAATTGGGTTCAGCTACCTATGGGTAGAAACAAAGACCCAGGGTACCAGACCTCCCTTTATCAATCCATGTCAGGAAAGGAGATGGATTTCTTCTGCTACTCCCATGGCTTTCTCCCAATGGAAGGCCACTTCAGACCCCAGGGTTCTCAAAAGGCTTGTCTAAGCCAATTCCCATCCTCAAGAGTAATGCTCAATAAACAGTAACTGATTGAAGCCTATGAGTATAGTGACCATATTTTCTGAACCAAAAACGCAGGCATGTAATGAGACCAAGGATTCTGACGTTGCTGCTTCCAGGTACAAGGGGCAATCTGGCAGATGGGAGAATAAATGACAAAATATCGACAGTTCTTGAACCTTTGGGGGACTTATGGCGACAACAGGGCAGAGTAACTCAAAAGAATATAAGCCTTTGAGTTGCCATACTGGGGTTTCTGCTCTCACCTCCTGACTGGATTCCCTGCCTCTCATTTTGACCCTCCAAGCTATCTATAAACAGTGCCTGGGAACACAATACGGTGCCTCTCTCCCAAGAACCTGGAATTGGATAAATAAGGTTGTCCTCTGAGACCTAAACTAAGAAACAAAAAATGCATCAGAAACGAGATATGCAAAGTTACCTGAGAAAGAGAGACTGTTTCTCAAGCCAGCATTTGAGCAACATGTCTACAAAATCAGGTGTCCAACAGAAAGGAGATTGGACACGAACAGAAGTACATTTTTTAAAGGAGACTTGAAGAGCTGCTATGTACAGGGCTCCTCCTAGAAGTGTCCTGAGGAGAAAGAGGTGGGTACCCTGGCCCAGGGATCATACAAGTCTCTCTAAAAGCTGAGAACCAGCCCCAGGGCAGCCAGGCAACTGATCTCCCAAACATCAACTTGTCTAACTGCAAGTCTCTTCGATGGGCAACCACCTTCTCTCACTGGCTGCTAAAGGAACATCTCTCAAGCACAAATCAGTTGATGTGGTTCTGCTGCTTCAAACATTCAATAATTTTCTCACCGATAGTTTTCCCACAGACGATTTTCCCACAAACTTCCGTGCCAGTCGAGCCCAAACTCTCCAAAGCTCTAAATCTTACTCCGCCCTCCCATCTACTTTCTTAGAACATCTGGTATTTGTTCCCCGGAACACTCTTGCTCCCCTTTATGTTTTTAAAAATTATTTTAAATTTTACTAAAGTGATATGTAAACTAGTTTAAAAAGTCAAATTCTGAAAGGATCTTAAAAATAAAAGTTTCCTTTTCAACGCTCTTAGTTACCTTTTTCTGAGTTTACTTTCATATTTCTAAAGTATACGCTTATATTGCTAATCCATTTTTGGCATTTTTGTGTGTGTGTGCCCTTTAAATATTTTTTTTAACCAAAGTAATACATGCATATAGATTTTCAAGTCACATAGTACTGCAAGGATTAAAACAAAACAAAACACACAAATTCCCCACTCTACCCCTCCTCACCCCCAACTCCCACTCTCAGAGACAAACTGTTTTCAAGTCTTTTAACTACTTTTTCGGGTATTTACCTCCTCATTTCTAAGGAACACATGCGTACTTCTATTTCTTGATTTACTTTTTTCAGTTCTGTATATCATGTACTGAATTCCTACCGTGCAGAGAGAGGGTGGGGCTCCCTAACACACACAACCACCTCTAGCCCCCAGTTCTTATGCGGGTGCACTGTCCTTCCTTCCCATTCTACCACTGTAGTTATAGCACAAAGTTTTGGTTAAATCAATATTGGTGGCTTACATTATTATGACTGCATTGATATTAATAATGAGTAAATCATTTGCTATAATTACATTTTCCTTCCCATACAACTTTTTCTTTTCCCTGGTGTTGATGACTATTCTTTTTTTTTTTTTTTTTTTGCTTGCTTAGTTTTTTTCATGTATATGGTCAATTCTCCCCAAACTCTGTGAGTAGTGCATTTCTCTTCTCAATGTGTTCTGACACATCAGGTAATCCATCAGATTTTTTTTTTCCTTTGAGACATCATTCTCGCTGCAATCCAGACGGGTTGCTCTCCAGGCCTGCACAAGGTTGCCCATAGATCTGCTCCTTTCTCCATCACTCTGGGATTCCCTTCACCTGTCTTCTGTGTTAATTTCCTGTTTCCTGGATTCCTTGGCCTTTTTTCTGAGTTTATGCCTGCATTTTGCTGGAGCACATTCTCCAGTGCTTCCTGAGAAAGGAGGCCTAGGACATAAAATCTTTAGCTCTCCTTTGTCTGAAGATGTCTCTATTGCACCCTCACCCTTGATTGATAATTCAACTGAGTATAGGCTTCTAGGTTGGAAATTATGGTCTGTCAGAATTTTGAGAACACTGCTCCATTGCCTCCTAGCTTCCAGTGCTGCTGTTGAGCAGTCCAATGCCATTCTTTTTCCTGATCCTTTGTACATGATATATTTTTCTTCTGGAAGCTTTTAGGATCCTCTCTTTATCCCTGGTATTCTGAAATTGCGCTGTGGCATACCTTGGTGGGGTTTTTCTTTAATCATTTATGTTGCTGGTTACTCGGTGGGATATTCATTCCTTTAGTTCTGGACTTGTTCTTGTATCACGTCTTTGATCCTTTCCTTTCTGCTGTTTCCTCCATTCTCTATTTCTGGAACTCCTATTGTTGGATGTTGCAGTTCCTCAACTGATCCTCCCGTGTTCCCATCTTTCCTCTTCTGTTGTCCATCTCTTTGCCTTGTTATTCTGCTTCCTAGGATATTTCCTCAACTTTATTTTCTAATCCTTCTCTTGAAATCTTTATGTTGGCTCTCACTATCTTAAATTTCCCAGGTTTCTTCCCCTCCCTTCATTACCTCTGTTCCTTCCAAGTTTTTTGGTTTGTTTGTTTGTTTGCTTTTTGGGTCATTCTTGCAGGTTGATGGGCTTCCTCAAGTACCCTTGTACTATCTGATCATCTCTGGCTACCTAAGGCTCGTTTTTTTTTAATGCCAGTTACACTGAGGTTTAATTTACATAAAATGAAATATACCTACCTTAAGGATCCTTGGCTGGTGAGCCCTGGCGATCAGTTCCCATGACGGGAAGCTCTGTGTGTAGATGGAGCTGGCCAGGTGATGGGCTTCACTACAGAGTTTATGGGCTGAGAGCCTGTTCTTTTGTTGGAGGACTCCCACATGTCATCTTTTGGAGGCCTCTGTCTGGGGCCTTTCAGTTTCCCCAGAGAAGAATCTTTTTCTGTCTCATGTGCTCCTGACTTTGGTGTTCTGGAAGTAGGCAAGTGGAAGGAGGCTGGGGTTCCACTGCTTTAGGGTACAGATCCCTTTGCTTGCAGCCCTGTTTCACCCCCATCCTCCACTGTGCCTGGTGTCCCCAAGCCTGGAGGCTCCTAACTTCAATTTCTCCAAAGAATCACCCTCCATCTATAGAGATGGAGCTGGGGAGGGGTGTCACGACTGAAAGGGATCGGGGAGGGGCCAAGGGGGTCTGTTCACAGACTTTCAATATTCTCCTTGCTTTCTGCAGTTCCATGCCTCATCCTGCCTTCTGTGCTTCACGGTACCTCTGATTCCCAAGCATTTCTGGGGCTTGCTGGGTGGAATAGTTCACTTCTGGTCAGCACCCCAGACCTTGTGTTTCTACCTTTTTTATTCCTTTACTCATATTTCAGTGGGATTTGGGGAAGCAGCAGAGATAAATAAGTTTACTCAATTAGTTGTGTTTAACAGGAAGTTCCCCTTCGTATTCCAGCCAACTCTTATTCATCCTCCGTGACTCATTTAGGCAAGACCTCCTCCAGGAAGCTTATCTTAATGTCCCTAAGTTGGATGAGGAGCCCCTCCTCTGTTCTCCCACAGGATCCTTTTCTTGCCTCCATCACAGCTCTGATCAAACTGTTTTGAAAGTGTCCGTTTCCATGCCTGATTCTCCCTGCAGACTGAGGCCTCCTGGCAGTCTGGGGCCATGTCTTAGTCATGCCTGTGCCCCCAGTTCCCAGGGTCTGGTCCACAGGGGTACACAGTAAATATGTGATGATGGGCTTCCCTGGTGGTGCAGTGGTTGAGGGTCCGCCTGCCGATGCAGGGGACACGGGTTTGTGCCCCGGTCCGGGAAGATCCCACATACCGCAGAGCGGCTGGGCCTGTGAGCCATGGCCGCTGAGCCTGCACGTCCGGAGCCTGTGCTCCGCAACGGGAGAGGCCACAGCAGTGAGAGGCCCGCGTACCGCAAAAAAATAAAAATAAAAAAGTGATGATGGATTGAATTAATAAATGAGTGACTATACGTATGAATCAGACCCAGCCAGAGGGACCATCTAGAAAGGGAAATAAGCAGAATACAATTGTTCTTATACAAGGCCAGTTCCCTAAAAGCTCTAAGTTCCCTAAAAGCTGTATGTGCAAAGATGCCTACTGCAGCATGATTTAAACCTGTGAAGGACTTCCCTGGTAGCACAGTGGTTAAGAATCCACCTGCCAATGCAGGAGACACAGGTTTGAGCCCTGGTCCGGGAAGATCCCACATGCTGTGGAGCAACTAAGCCCATGCGCCACAACTACTAAGCCTGCGCTCTACAGCCCGCGAGCCACAACTACTGAGCCCGCGTGCCACAACTACTGAAGCCCATGCGCCTAGAGCCCAGGCTCAGCAACAGGAGAAGCCGCCGCAATGAGAAGCCTGTGCGCCGCAGTGAACAGTGGCCCCGCTCGCTGCAACTACAGAAAGCACGCAGGCAGCAGCAGAGACCCAGCGCAGCCATAAATAAATAAACAAACAAATAAATAAAAACCAGTGAAAAAAATAGGCCCAGCATGTTGAGAGGATGGTTAAGTACATTATGGTATATCAGTTGCCATTAAAAATGATGCTTCTGAAGAATATGCAATTACATGGGGAAATGTTCAAACGAACAAAGCAAGAAAAAATTGTATGTGCTGTATTATTTCAATCAGATGAAAAGAATGCAGAGAACAGGGAAATACATCAAATGTTCAGAGTAGCTGCCTCTGTGTGTTGTAATTATGGGTAATGTTTTTCTCCTCTACTTTTCTAAGTTTTTATAAATTTTCGAATGGAAGAATGCATTAAGTGTATACTTTTAAAAACTTCCTAAGAAATGAAGTATCCTGAGATACTTATGAACAAAATATTGTGAAGGGGACCCAAGGGTCTGTGTACACTTCTAGCGGCACTTGCTGGGAAGGCTCCGTTCTTCACTGGCCAGAGACCCGGAAGGCCCAGGCCCATGGAACACCAGCCCCACTGCAGCCCCCACCCCCACTGCAAAGCAGGACCTAGTTCAGGAAGCCAAAGGAGGAGGATCACAGAGCCCAGCTTTTTACAAATTGCAATATCATAGGCTGTACTGGGAAACAGAAGGTTTACCCTACACTGGACATCACACTTCAGAGGCCTCTCTCTGTGAGGTAAAGGGTCTGTGGGGCCAAGAGAATAGGCCCATCAGGATCTCTGGTCCTCTCCCTTCTAGACTGCACTCAGGTACCTGGAACCCAGAATTCTCTGTCCATATTTCTTGAGCTTACTTGCAGGAATTGTGTGGTCTTATTATCCAGGTCCATCTGCTAGGCCCAGTGGGTGGTCAATGGGAAGGGAAAATAGACAGGGTTTGGATGTGGGCTGGGGTATCCATACACATCTCAAAGCTCCATATGAACTACAGGTGGGAAGAGAAGGGGGAAGGGCCAATGGCCTCAACTGGTACCTTGCATGGGCTGCACAAACATAGAGGCAGGCAGGTCCATAGGTCCCTAGGCCTCAAGGTTGGTAGAAGGGCCTACCTTGAGTGTTAGACAGATCTAGGTTCAAATCCATTTATTTGCTGTGCAACCATGGATGAGTCCATTCCCCTCTCCGAACCTCAGCTTCCCCAACTATAAAATAGGTATAATAATTCCAATCTCAGAGAGTTGTTGTGAGGCTTGCTGGGGGCACAATGGCTTAGAGGTTATGAGCACAGGCTTTGGGTCAGACAGGCCCAGGTTTGAATCCCAGCTCTGCCCCTCCTAACTATGTGATTTACATCTCTAAGGCACAGTTTGCTCACCAATATGATAAAGAAAATAATAGCACTAACCTGATAAAGTTGTTGGAAGGATTATGGTTGTAATGAGTATGTAATAACATTAGAAAATGCTTAAATGAGAAAAGGCTGCTTTTATTAATGGGCGTGCAAATATTGGCTATGGTAGGATTGACCAGACTTCTGCACTCCCATCCTCCTGCCCAGCTTTATTTTTCTCCATAGCACTTACCACTATTTGACATATTTCTGTATATTCTTGTTTATTTGTTTCTTTTCTTTCCCCACCCCCTACATTCACACACTAGAATGTCAGCTCAGCAGGAGAGAGGTCTGTTTTGTTCACTGTTTCCAAGTGCCTGTATCAGTGAGAGACTGAAGATGTTCCTCAACAGTCGAGTAGATATCTGCCATGTAGACAGGGTTAAAAGGTATTCTTGGCCAAGAGAACAGCCAGAGTATAGGCATGGACCCATAAAGAAGTCCACTTTGCCGAGGGTATCCTAGATACTTCAGTACAACTTGAATGCAGGTCAGGAAGGGAACAGAGTGGCTAGTAAGATGAGTGGGGAAAGCGGGAGGGGGGAGGGAGGGGGGGGCAGGGGGATGAATTGGGAGATTTGGATTGACTAATATGTATAATATTGTATAAAATACATAACTAATAAGAACGTGCTGTAGAGCACAGGGAACTCCACTTCGCTGTACAGTAGAAATTAACACAACATTGTAAAACAACTATACCCCAATAAAAAATAAATAAATAAAAACTAAATTTAATTGAAAGGTGAGCGGGGCTGTGGCTTGACCCAAAGGAGCATGCGAGAGCTTCCCTAGACCACAGGTGGTGTGAAAACCAACTTGTGACAGCCAGGAAGTGGAAAAGCACTAGGGGAGAGGCAAAGATGCCTCCCAAGTTCAACTGCCACCTAAATCATGATGATGTGAAAGGCCAAAGTTAAAACCTTTTGAAAGATAATTCAGGTGGAGGGAAGACTCCTTTCTAAGGGGCCATCTGAGCCAAGAATCAGACCTAGAAATGACAAATAGGCAAGTATAGAAGTCATGTGGATGAGGTAATAGTGACATGCAAAAAAATCTTATAAGGTTAATTAAAGAGAAGAAAAACTGGATGAACCACAGGACAAATCAGAAACCTTGTTGGATAATGTAACCATTTTCAGCATTTTTCACATGATATTGAATGGATCCACATGATCCACAGGCCAACATCGTGGTGGGGAAACAAAATGAAAGCCCATGGTGGTTTCAGTTGCTAGTTACCTTTCTGTTGATGATTACTCTTCCTCTAGTCCTTTGTTACCACTACTCATTGAAAAGTCCTGGGATGACAGTGATGATGATGATGACCATAAAGATTGCTGCATCAGAGGAAATATCTGTCTATCACTTTTCAAATGTCTTTTTCAGAAAATAAAGAGGCAAGTATCACTTCACATTTTTATTTTAAAGAAAAGAAAGACAGGCAGAGACTACAACAAAAACAGCATTGAACACCAGGCAAGAGTGTGAACCTCATTGTATAATTGCCAGGAAGCCCCTGGGGGTCTCGAACCAAGCAGTGACAAGGTCAAATGCTGCCTTCCTAACCTCCCGCCCCTTTCAATCACTAAAGCGAGCTTTATTTGGTCCTTAGCATTTCTGCCTTCTAATAATCCAAAAAGAATAAAGTGATTATTAAGCACCTACAATGGTCCAGGACTTGTGTTATCTTCATAACAGCTGTGCAAGGTCATTATTATTCTTCTCATTGTATAGATGTGAGAACTGGGGCTCAGAGTAGCAACGTGATTTACCTAGAGTCACACGGCTAATAAGTAGTGGAGCCGAGACTCAAGTCTAGGTTTGTATGATTCCAAAGCCAATGCTTTTCACTGCTACAGCTGTGGCTTCCTTCTGTCATGCCAGAGCTAGGCAGCACTTCATCTCCCACAGCTTGACCTCTCTCCCTCACCTGGCTCCAATCTCCCCTCCACACCATGAGCATTCAGGGGGTGCTTCTGGAAGAGACAATCATTCAAGGATGGAAGGCGGGACACCAAAAAGGGAAGGTGGGGTTAGGCACAGGTACTGCAGCCCAAAGCAGCTCAGCACTATCACAAAAAGAGAGAGAGAGAGAAGGAAAATGGAACTGGCTCTCCAGCCCTCCCTTCTTGCTTCCCTCTGCTGGCGGCAGAAGGATGGAGGTTCAGCCATGATGGCAGAGAGAGTGGGCGGAAGGGGAAGCAGCAAGAGCAGCCTGGTATTGCAGAAGCCTCAGCTCAGCCTCAAAGCCCCCTCCTGTGTGCTTGGGGCCCATCTCTGGCCCACCTGCTCCCACTGCCTAAGCAAAGGAGGCTAGGCTGTTCTCCAAGCACCCACTCAATCCTGCCAAAGCACAGCTTACAGCAGACCCAGACCCTCTCAAGTCACAGTGAGGGCACCCTGAGAGGTGGAGGGACTAGCCCGGGGGTTCAGAGGAAGGCAGTGGCAGGATGGGGGTCAGAACCCAGGTCTCCAGTCCCTCAGCTGAGGGCTCTCTTGATTGCGTGGTCTAGATGGCAGAGGTTGAGGAAAAGGGGTGCTCAGGAGGCTGCCACAGGAAGGCTCATGACAGGGCTGGAGCCAGAGGCAACACATGCCAAAATGAGGCCATACAGGGTTGGGTATTTTGGGGGGTTGACTAATAATTTCCATTCTCAATCTGGATTGAGAAAGCAAAACAACCATTTTTTAAAAGTAGCTTTAGCCTTAGTTTGGACCTCAAGAGCATAAATCTTTATCTCTCTCTTCTGTCAGGACCCTGCTGAAAAGAATGTGAAGGAATAAAATAAGGTAAGAAATCATAACAGTGAAGAGGATGGGAGAGGGTGATATCAATGGGTGAGAGATTTCAACCAATTTCTGGGAGCGAAAAACAAAGAGAAGAGTGTTCACAGCTGAAGGAGAGCCAGCAACGCCACTCAGGGGGTTGCAGCTGGAGAGGGAGCCAGTCAGGCCAGCAGAGGCCCAGAGAGAGTCCAGACTTGAAGATGGTAGGTACAGGGGAGGGTAGGAGCAATCAGGGGCTGAAAATGGGGGGATAAACTGAAGGTAAGTACATGAAATCCTTCCCTGTGCCCCCACTGACAACTCCCAGATCCAAAACACAAGCTGCCTGGCTTTCATCCTTAGGCAAAATATCAAAGGAATTAAACTATCTGGGATTATTCAGGGCACCTAGTGGCATGTTGGTGCTCCCAGAATAAAGTGCTTTTCATTCTGGCATTTGGGGGGCACCCATTACAACTGCCAGCTCCCCGGCGGCTCACCTAAAATAAAGCCAGCGAGTGGACAAGTCAGCTGGATATACAGACATCTCACTTTGTATCAACTCATTCACAAACTATAAAATAGAAAATATGAGAGAAAAGGTGAGCAGCCTAGAGGATCAATCCAGGAAGTTCAACATCCAACTAACAGACATTCCAGAAAGAGAAAACAGAGAAAATGAAGGGCAGGAAACTACCAAAGAAATTATGTAAGAAAAGACAAGGTGCATCAAGTTGAAAGGGCTCACTGAGTACCAGGTAGGGTGAATGAAAAACAGACCTTGAGCTGAGTGCTGGTTTTATAGGTGTGTTTGGCTTGTGGAAACTTGACCATGTGATATGAGCACTTTTCTGTATACATATTTCAGTATGAAGTTTTTTAAAAAATCCCCCTCCTAAAAAATTTTCAAATAAAATGTCCCCAGAAGATGTGCTATGATTATCCTGTGGTTTCAAGGAACACCACACAACAGTAAGTTTAAGTAAGTACATAAATAAATAAATAAATAAATAAATAAATAAATAAATAAATCGATCGATAAGGTGGAAAGTCCTGATCCAAATATGAAACAAAGTAAAAAGCGGCATGACTTTGAGCAATTCGTAGAGCATAAGAAATGAAAATTCATTTGATCTTGATGCTAGGAAAATTTTCCTGGGAGTACAGAGGTTGGGACAGTGGACCTGTGGGAAGTGAGGTGTAATTATAGTACACTATTTAGCCCTGCAATTAATAATATGACATAGTCATAATCACATAAACACCGTGTATTGGTGGTCAACTTTTAAAGTCAATCTGTCCAGAAAAGCACTGAAGACCTAATTATTGTTACATAACAGAATGCAAATGTAGTCAACCTTGCTGGATGCAAAAGTACAGAACACAGAAAGTGGGAGGTGGAAAGGTGGAGGAGAGATGGAGGGAAGGATGGGGCACTAATAACTATATCTTACAAACCGAGTGGTCAAGAGATACTGTGGAAAATTGATGGAGTAAGAAATTACAGTCTAAGTAGTATCTAGCAAAGTTACAAAGGTAACTAATAGAGGAACCAAAATAGTAATGTAATTATTAAAGTTTGGAAGGGGGAAAAAAGAGTCAAGTGTTGTAAATAAGCTAAATTCTCACTTGTCATAGTAGAAAGAAGTCAGTAGATGATGTTTAAAGTTGATAAATGAAGAAATAACCAACAAAGGATGTTTATTTGGAGATACGAAGTCACCACCAGAAAGCCTCAATGGTAAAAGTGGTCACCTCTGGGGGCTGGGAAGTGGGGGGCAGGGAGACATTGGCTTATTAGTATGCATGTCCTTGTGTACTATTTGCCCTTTTAAAATTATGTATATGGGGACTTCCCTGGTGGTCCGGTGGGTAAGACTCTGTGCGCTCCCAATGCAGGGGGCCCAGGTTTGATCCCTGGTCATGGAACTAGATCCCATATGCATGCCACAACTAAGAGTTCGCATGCCGCAACTAAGAAGTCCACATGCCACAACTAAGGTCCCGAGTGGTGCAACTAAGACCTGGTGCAGCCTATATAAATAAGTATTTTTTTAAAAAAATAAATAAATTATGTATATGTACTGCTTTGATTTAATTTTTCAAAACAAGTCCCTCCTCTTTCTTTGGACCTCAGTCTCCCACACGGTCCATATAAAATGGGGAGGTTGATGACTCTAGGTGATGTGAAGTCTTGTTCTCCAAAATCCATGCTTCTTTCTAGAGCAGAAGCAAGGCAGGCCAGTGAAGGACCGACTCTTTCCTAACTAACCCCTCGACTCCTCACAGTATCATAACCATCCGTTACAGATGCCTTCTCAGGTGCCCCAGCCTGCACCACCCTCTGGTCGTCTTCAAACCCCACCATCACCAGTCCAGCCTCACCAGCCTTCCATTCATTCAACTATTTACATCCATTAGTTATTTATACCTGCCTGAGTCACAAAGGATTTGAGGTGGCTTACTCTAATAACACAGATAAGGAAAGAATAAAAATTGAACTAGAAAATAAGAGCTCAGAAAAAGAGATCAACAAAGATGCTAGAGCTGTACTTCAAATTAACTGGTAGCTGAGGCAGAAAGCAAGATACAATGAGCCATGACAGCCTCATATTAGGAAGGAGGAAATATACCAGTTTTCAGGGGAAGCAAACCTTTGCCGAGCACTGAATTCTTCAAGTCATTGTCCATTGTCCATGGGAGATTTCATGAAGGAGAAGGAAATGACTGTTTTTGATTTGTTTTGTTTTTGTTTTATTAAACTTCAAGTTGTCCTATTGTAATGATGTGCTATCCAGATCTGGATGACTTATCTCCTATAAAAACTGAAGAATCCTAGGTAATATCATGATTATGAAATGAGGTATAAGAGCATATGTTTTGGCACAATCATGAATTATGTCATTGCTTTTCTCCCCCCAGAAATGACTATTTATTGAGCACCTACAAATATCAGGGAATGCCATTCAAATGATCTTGGTCAATCCTGAGAGATGGGCATTGTCATCCCATTTTACAGATGAGGAAACTAAAGCTCAGAGAAGGTAAAATGACCTAGCTGAGGTCATCCAGTTGGTTGGGGCAGAGCCGAGATTCAAACTTAGGTCTGTCGGTCTCCAAAGCTCATTCTTTACGTATCATACCGGGGGCCTCAAAACAAAGCCACCCAGGCTAGAGACACCCTGCCTAAGGCAATGGGGACACAGTGATGACACAGGCCCGCCCTCTTCCATGAAAACAGAAAAAGGGGGATGACAGGCCTTGCTGTCAAGCCAGAAACTGCCTCTGAGCTGCCTCAGTTACATTAAATGAGGACCTGCAAGGCAGAAAGCAGCAAAAAGAAAGCTGGGCCTGGGTGGAGAAACGGAAACCACAGACCCCAGCTGTGAATCTACCTGATCTGATTTCTGAGGGGCTGAACCAGAGCAGAGGGTCTGTCTGCCACTGAAGCAAGAGATCCTTTACTTAGGTGATGCCTACTCTTTACCGTTTCCTCCCCAGCAAATCAGCCAGCCTCCTGGAGGCCTGGTTTTCTCATCTGTAGGACAAAGATAATGATCCCTACAACCTTCACAGGATTTCAAGGCATAAAATAGCACATTTAAGGAATGATGCTTTAAACACTGGCATTAACACTAGAGTGACTTTTCTAATCAGAGCTCTTCTGCTCACACGTTGAGTGGCCTCCTACAAGTCCTTTCTTTAGGCTTCAGTCTTCTCATCTGTAAAATGAACATCCTGATTTTTAAGGGTCCCTCCAGCTGGAAGGTTCTTCACGTTTATGCTGATATTATTAAAACCCTACTGGTCATGAGTGGCTGCACTCCCTTCTGTCACAGCACTTATCAGTGTGTTGCCACTGTCTTTCTCCCCCAGTAGATTATCTCTACTCCCACCACCCAAGTTCAGGCCTTATCACTTCTCATCTAGACTGTCGCACAGCCTCATCACTGAATGCCCTCCAGTCTATCTTCCAAATTGCCCTGTGGTAGGATCTCTCCAATACACTGCTCTCAACACGTCACCCCATACTCTACAATACACCTCTTCCCTCAGCTTAGAACTCTATGTTGGTTCCCAATTTGCAACAGAATAAAGCTCCTTATCCCACTACTCCAGTGTCCTCATGATCTGCACCAGCCAAGTCGTCAGACTCTTCTCTGGATCCTCCCTGCCTCCCTGTTTGTGCTCTAGCTTGTACTGACCTGGTAAAAGTGTTCCCCTCCTCACCTCCACATACCCTGCTAGTCTCATACTTCTGTACATTTGGTCGTGCTGTCCCCTCCATCTTGACCTCCCTTTGGTTCCCAATTCCCACCGACCCACATGCCGTCCTTCTTCACCTAGCTAGCCCCTACTCATCCTCCAAGCCTCAGATCAGGCATCACCTCAGTCTGGGTAGATGTCCCTCCTTTGGGCACCCGTGGCCTCCCGTGCTCCCCTCTGGCATAGCACACAAGACACCACGTTACATTTGCCTTCTCCACCCAACTGTGAGCTCCCTGAAGCCAAGAAGCATATACTATTAATCACGGAACTCCCTGCCTGCAATAGCACAAGCTGTGGTACATCCCAGGTGCACAATATTCACTGGATGGCCCTCTATCTCTAAGAAATGTGATGAGCTCCCACATGACCTCTCGCTCCTGCCCTTCCATGGCACGGAATTTTGCAAAATTATTATTATTAATAATAAAAATGCCTATCACCAAGTAAACACACACTCTCTGCTGAACACTTCTCTGTCATCTCACTGAATTCTCACAACAATCATGACAAGAGGGGTCATTTATGAATTGTCTAGCATATCAGATGTACAGTTGTGAGGCATGCCTCCCAGTTTTGTAAGGAAATTTGGGGGAAGGAAGAAATTAGGTACTTTTTATCACAGATATAATGACAATAATTCTAAAGTGGTTCTATAGAGGAAAATATTGGTTCTATTCAGGTGAATGCAGTATATTGCATCTGGAATCCAGTAGAAAATCACAAGGCCCAGCCAGATATGCAATCTTATTATCCCTTAAAAAAATATATATATATATATATATATGTGTGTGTGTGTGTGTGTATGTATCATCACATAGCTACAAAGAAATACATTTGATATTAGTGAAATGGTACATATCAGGTGATAATTGTGATAAATTTCCCTCTAAAATGTTAGAGGAATCATCGTGATCTGTCGTGTAGCCCTGGCTTGTCATGTTTGTTTTAAAAAGGATGTGATGCGACAATCTTGGCTGGGTTGCTTTGTCTGCTACACTCCACCTCTAGAGGGCAGGGCAGCCTCACATATTGTTTTCCACCCTTATCCCTCGGTTTTTTTCATCCTGATCAGGACCTTGCTGGGTGTGCTTGGCAGCCAGGAAACTTTCTGATATATTTTTGTGGGGCTGGGGGGAGGCGGGCAACAGGAATCGCACCCATCAGAAAATACAGTTTTATCCCCATTGACTACTTGAGAAAACGGAGGTTCTGAAAGTTAAGTGACTTGCCTAGAGTCACAGAAATTCCTCCTTCCCACGGCACCACATTTTTCTCCAAATGCGAAGGTCCCAGAGAGCAGCTCCTAAGTGCTTAAGAACAGGCGTCCCGGGACTTCCCCAGCGGTCCAGTGGTTAAGACTCTACACTCCCAATGCAGGTGGGCACGGGTTCAATCCCTGGTCGGGGAACTAACATCCCACATGCCACACTGTGCAGCCAAAACAAAAAACAGGCATCCTTGCGTGAGTGCTTTTCAACATGGATGCCTGGAGAGAGACCTGACACCACAAGGAAGTGAGGGTAACTAGCAAATGATCTTGCCCTAAATGACTTACCACAACAGAGGAATAAGTCATTTACTCCTCATTCCTCCCCATGACAAGTGTTGATTCTTCTGCCAGGGAACATGTTCTAGAACATATGTTCTAGAACATAGGCCCTATGTTCTAGAACATAGGGCCTATGTTCTAGGGCCCGAGGGAACAAGAGCAGGAGGGCATCGATTAGGAGACTGTGGTCAAAATCCAAGAGGCTATCAGGAGAGGGAGCTTGACTCAAGCAGTGGTCCCATAGCCCTTCTATGAGCTAGAAGGGCTGTGTCTTATTTTGACTCCAAGACGCCGTGCCTAGCCCAGGGTCAGAGCCCAATAAAGATTTGATGGGTAAATAAGTAATTTCCCACTGGATGAGGCAGAGGGCACACAGGTCCTATGCAGGCCTCTTTGCTCCTTTCAGGACAGAAGATCCCGCATTAAGGGAGAAGAGCATGGTATGACATGGCCATGGCATGGGAGGGACAGGTAATGACAAGCAGATTGGCCTAAATGTCTCTGAAGTCTCATCTGACTCTGCTACCCTGACATCCTATGAACTAGGAGACTGGTGAGTGGGAGGAACACAGAGGGCAGAGGCCAAACAGCTCCAGGGAGCATGAGGGAAAAGCCACAGAGAAGCCAAGAGAACCCTGAAGTTGAGTCATCTCTCTCTACAGGAGTCCTGAAAGGAAGAACACCTTAGGCACCCCTGGCCATTAGTGCACCGGGACTTAATCTGACAATCATTTGTCTACTCAACATTTACTGCGCAGCTACTGTGTGCTGTGCTATGTTTTTCCAAGCTTCTAGCTCCTTCAGTTACACCCACAGCACCTAGCAGAGGGACTGACACAACGTGCACATGATATATGTGTATGAAATCTTAATCTGACGGAGCCCTCAAGCTAGTAGAGATGACACGAGATGTAAACAAATAAAGGTATAAAAGGGGGCAAAGTGCTCATTTCAAGGGTCAGGGATAGACCTGTGCACAAACACGGGAGAGGCAACAACAGTGGAATGCAGCCTGGGCACTGGATGGAACAGCCCGGGAGAAGCGAACAACATGAGCAAAGACCCAGAGGCTCTCAGGGGGCTGAGTGGGCTGACAATGTGGCACACAGGCCAGTCTGGCTGGAACTCGGTCTGTGTGAGGGGGACTGTAAAAAGATGAGAGGAGAAAGGTGAGATCCTAAAGGGCCCATGCATGGCAGGCAAAGCAGTCTGAACCTTCTCCTGCAGGCAGAGACAGCAGGAAACTGCTGAAGCCCCACAGAAAGCTTGGTCTGTCTGTACCTCATCAGGGGCCCGAGGGAACAAGAGCAGGAGGGCATCGATTAGGAGACTGTGGTCAAAATCCAAGAGGCTATCAGGAGAGGGAGCTTGACTCAAGCAGTGGTCCCAGGAGCTCTGCTGGGGGAAGCCCAGAGCCACATCCAGAGCATCTTTACCAACTTCACACCTGCCTGCAGGAGGCATTGGTGGACCAAAGGCTCAGGAGCCAGATAGTTCTGGGCCTCATGCAGTTGTGTAACCTTGGGCAGGTCATCGCACCTCTCTGACCTCTCGTTTCCCTGTCTGAAAAAAGAGGATAATACCAATATCCACCTGGCATGGACTCTGTGCAAATGAGATAAGAAGCAACATGGAATGGTGGGTGAGAACGTTGTGGATGGACTCTGGAGCCTGGCCACCTGGGCTCCTTCTAACTCCTTCTCAGTTCTGCTACTTATTCACTGAGTGACCTTGGGGAAGTTACCCAACCTTTCTGGGCCTCGGTTTCCTCATCTGTGAAATGGACTTAATAACAGTATCTACATCAAAGGATTCATATGGCGATTGAATGAATTAATACACAGAAGGCACTTAGAACAAATAGTGCTTGGCACACAGTAAATGCAGGTTAAAAAAAGATGTTAGCTATTGTTACATAAAGCCACATAGGGTGGTGACTGGCACATAGAAGGCTGAGGCTCACTCAGCACATGTGCGGCCCCTTCTCCATGCCCCAGGCCTCCCCTGTGCTCCCAGCAAATTCAGAGGCCACCGGAGGCAGAGGTGAGACAGATGAAAGAGTAGCAGAGGGCAAGCCTGGGTCCGGTCTTCCTCCCACCTCCCCCTCCATCCTTCACCCACTCTCTTCAAAGCCCCCTGCCCAGGTCTTAGACCAGTGGCCTGGCCTCCACTCCTCACTGCCCTTCCTACTCATTTGGTCCTAAGCACCGGCACTACAGTGGGTCAGGCTTGGCCCCCTGTGTCCTTGGTCAGGGAAGGGGGTGGGAGGGTTCTCAAGCGCAGAGAGTCTGGTGTTTGCTCAGCCTGGGGGCCCCTCCTGCTCTGTGCACACAGCCAAGAAATGTTTGTGGATGACAACAGCCCCATTCTCGCCCCAGATCTAGACTGAGAAGCAAGATTCCTCTAATTCTCATTCAATTCGACATTATCATTGCCTCCCACATGAGTATAATGCTCCCAACACAGTGGGGGGAGGGAGGGAAATGGTATTCCCTCCTGGGAAGAAGGAAAGACCCCCACCCCCCGCCCAGGAAAAGTGCCCAATACCCCAAAGGAGACAGACTTCCCCAGGGCCCCTCCCTGGGCTCCCTCCCTCCCTCCCAGTGCCCTCAGCCCCTGTGGGGAGCGCACTGACACTCCAGCGCACACACAAGACAACCCGGCAACTGTTTCTAGAGCCTAGACCACGCATTGTCCTGGCTACTGAGAACACCAGGCCAGTCCTGCTGGTTGCTGTCCCCCAACGCAAGCCAGCCTGCTGGGGGGGGCGTGCAGAGGATGAAGAGTTACCACCAAACCAGCTTCAGCCCACCACCACCTACGGCAGAGCCGGAGCTGGGCCCAGGCAAAAATCATGGGAAATGCAGCTCTCTTCAGCGTGGAGGACTCAGCAGTGGCCCCCAGCACGCCTGTAAATCATTCCAGGCGCCAGAACGGAAAGGGGGGCCAGGCCAAGATCAACAATGAAAACAGAGCTCTTCTCTAACCATGGGGAGTGGGGGTGACAATTCCAGGGAAAAAGACCTAAGCATTGCAGACCAGCAGCTGCTAAAAAAACAAACAAGCAAGCAAAGACCTCATGTACAGAGGCCCAGTGGCCAGAAGGAGGTCGGGCCTCATCGTGCGCTATGCTGCACTAGAAAGGCCACACCCAGAGCACAGCAGAAGGCAGACTGGCATCCGGGAACCTGTCCAGAAGAGACAGTGCGGGAGGATGTGGGAATCCTGGGGGGATGACATAGGTGGGGGTGGACGTGACAGCTGCTATCAACTGCGGTAGAGGGCAAGTTCACAGGCTCGGGAGTCTGTCTCACAGATAGTGTGACCTCTGGTGTGTTACTTCACTTCTCTGAGCCCTCGGTTTCTTCAGCTGCAAAACGTGGGTTGTGGTGACAGATGGACAGCGTCGCTGGGCAGAGGGGCCCTTCAACAAGCAGCAGCTGGGCCCAGGCCCCTCTGTCCCCTCTTCCTCCACCAGAGGGAGCCTGGGGACCAGGAGCGCCCAGCATGTACCAGCTCTACCTAGCCTCCCCCAATGCTGCAGCCTCTGCTCCTCAACACCCACCCTGCCTGCCCTGGCTTCCAGCGGCAGCCTCTCACCCACTCCTTACAAACCCAGAACAGGCCTGGCAGGGGAGTAGCTTGCAGCAGCTGTGGCGACAACAATGGCTAGTGCATCAATACGCCCTCCTGACGCCTGGTCGAGAGAGAGGGAGGGAGAGCAGAAAGAAGGGAGACAAGGCCTTCTGCCCTGCCCCATCGACTCCCCCTCTCATCACTCATCCCAGAGCAATCTCCCCTTGCTCAAATCCTCCAGATACCTCAGGCTCTCCTGGCCTCTCCCAGTTGGTGACCTGGCCAGGTCCTGAGGCCAAGAGACTCCTTCAGGCTGGAAAGCCCCAGTGGAAAAATAACAGGCCTCGGAGACAGGTGGACTTGGGTTCTAGCCCCTGATCTATTAGGAACTGGCAGTGTAATCTTGAGCATGTTCCCTTCATTTTTTGGAGCCTCAGTTTCCCCATCTCTAAAATGGAGTTGCTAGTGCTCACTGCACAGGCCTTGTTGTGAGGACCAAAAGAGGTAATAATGGGTGTACAGTCAAAGTACTGTCTAAATCCCTGTATTAATCCAGTAGGAAATGTGAAGCAAGGGAATCCAACAAACAGCCTGGAGGGTGCACAAAAAGAGGGAAAGACCGAGAGGCAGGCCTGCCCAGATGGCAGAAGCACAGAGCTCAAGAGCAAACAGGCTTCCAGCCAGCCAAGAGATTCAGACCCACATCTGCAGGATGGAGAATCTGAGAAGAATGGAATCCTAGAATTGGGGAAGACCCAGGTCATTTCATTGGGCTTTCCACCAGTTCAGGAATTATGCTTTCTCCAGCCCTCCCCGACCCCCTTGAGGCAGTCCACTGCATCACCAGACAGCCAGGTTGGAAAGTTCTTCCTGATTTATCCCAAAATTTCCCATTGCTCCTGGTTCTGCTCCCTGGAGCCACACATAATGAGGCTGCTTCCTCTGTCACAGGTTTGACCACTCTAGAAAAGTCTTCGGCAGCCAGGCTAAAGGACCACAATGCCCATACAGTCTCCCTCTGTCCCCACCCCATCATGGCCCTCTCCTGAAAAGGCCTTGCTTGGTCAGTCGACCTGGCCCCTCCCTCCAGTGTGGGGCCCCAAGCTGCACACAGTCAGTCCTCCTGGAATGGGCTCCCAGCAGCCCTGGCTGGGCAGAAGAGTCCATCTCCCCCTGGGGCAGCCCACACCAAACCTCAACTGAGGGTACACTGCAGTGAAGCCCAGCCGAGCCCTTGAGCTGCAGCTGCTGCTCCTGGGGCCCAGCCATCTCAACCCAGCACCCCAGCCTGCTGCCTCACCACGGGGGAGTTGCAGAGAGCTGTCTCCCGGCAGATTTCCTGAGGCAGAAGGCTTCCCCACCCCCAGCCCAGCCTCCAAGAGACACTCCACTGGTTGTGGCACATGGTAGGACCAGCTGAGCAGTGAGAGGAGGGGGAAAGCTGTCCATTCGCTAGAGGACTTCAGACTTGCTCTGTAGTGGTGGCTGGATTAGTCATAGAACCATCAAATCTAAGCTGGAGGGGCCCTTAAAGAGCATTCAAGGCAGACCTTGCCTTTTAAAAAGATATGGGAGAACTGATGGCCTGAGAGAGGAAGGGACTCAGTCAAGGTCACAAAGCCAATCTGCAGCAGAACTGGAAGGGGAACCTGGGTTTCCTAACTCCCAGGTCAGTATTCTTTCCAATCCAGCAGAAGAGAAATCAGGGAGCTTTTAGGGCAGCCCTGTGAGCCTGCACGCCCTTGACTCTCTTGGCCTGACATTTATCCCGACCAGCTCATCGTGGTATCTGCATGGAAGAAGTGGACCCAGCTCATGCCCCACCAACCCAATAGATGTTGCCAAGGTGTCCCAAATAGGCAGACACACAGGCCCCAGCACAGAAACTGGCACTGATCCAATAAGAGGGAAGATCTGTTGACTTCCCTTGCTGGTATGCTCTTTAATTGGGTGGTTTTTCCTTGAGGGTGGAGAGGGGGTGGTCTTTGAGGAACTAGCCAAGGGCCGGGCCTCCATCTTTGCTCCCCCGACCAGGATGTGCTGCAGTTCCCCTCAGAGGGATAAGAGCCTCCAGCAGCCATTCTGGTCCCCACCTGCCTCTCTGCGAAAGGATGGAGCTGAGGCCGCCAGAGGAGATCAGATCAGGCCTGTGCTCAGGACCCGCAGAGGAGACCCGAGGTGGGGGGGGGCGCTTTCTTTCCCTTGGGGCTCTGATCTGACACCGTCGGAGACAATAAAAATCCCAATCGGCACATCCAAATAAAATAAATAAATGAAAAGCCATCCTCTGGCAAGGATATAGCGAGGGGGTGAAGAAGTGGAGGGGGTGATGACTGCTCCAGGCCCTCACTGGCCACGGTTTTGAGAAAGAAGAGACGCCTGCACTCATCGGGCCAACCCACTCTGGGGTAGCTAGAGAAGGGGTGTCGGCTGCACGAGGGGGACCCGGCTTCTCCCGGCAGGTTGGGACTGGAGAGAAGGACATGGAATCAGGCACCGGCTTCTTACTTTACCAGCCGTACAAGTTGGAGAGGGAACTAGCAGGGAAGAGCCAGGGAAGACAAACACGCGTTCCTTACTTTCTCTGGAGGGTTGTGGCCGGGCTGGTGCTGGTACTGGTACTGTGGCCGCCGCCGGCCCCGGGGCTGGAGCTCCTGGATGCGCCACGGCTCAGCTGGCCCCGCTCTCGTGATGGACGGGGCCCCACGCCCACCGCCGCCGAATAGCCGGATTCCTTCTCGCGGCCCGGGTGCGCTGGCCCGGCCTCCCGCCCGCCACGCTCGCGACCCAGGGCTGGGTTCTCGTGGTGCAGGTGGCACTGGGCCACGTCGCGCTCGCGGGCAGAGTAACCAGCAGTGTCCTGGAGTGGGTAGGAGGCGTCCCGCTCCTTGTCCCGATACACAGCCTCCCGGTTCTGATAGGCGCCGTCCCGGTTCGCGTAGCCCACGTCCCGGGCCGCCTGGTGGAACTGGCTCTCCCGCAGCTCGCGGTGGTGGAACTGGGTCTCGCGCAGGTTCTGGTACTGGCTCTCGCGGCTCGGGCTATCCCGCGCACCGTGGGGGTCCCGGTGCAGCTCCCCGCGGTGCAGCTGGCTCTCCTCTCTCAGGTCGCGGTTCTCCTGGGTGAGCTGGTCCAGCTGGCCCTCCAGCTCTTCGATGCGCCGCCGCTGGGTCTCCAGCAGCTGCTGCTGGCTCTCTATGATGTTGTTCAGCTCCAGCAGGTACTCCACCGCCCGGTTGGGGCTCTCGGATCCCGGGCCGCCCGGGGGACCCGACCCCGCCTCCATCCTGGCGGCCCAGGGGCAGGGGAAGGGGCAGGAGAGCCCGGTCCCCGCTCGCTCACGGCGCCACCCTCCCCCGGGCCCAGCCGGGGGAGGGGGCCGGCGGGACGCGAGGGCGCGCACCGGGCTCGAAGGCCCGGGGGCCCGGGGGGGCCCGGGAGACAGCGCTGGGGCAGGCGGCACGGGGAGCAGGAGCTGAGGCTGCCGCTGCCGCTACCGCCGCCAACCGCCACGGCTCTCGAGGACGCGGCCCACGGCGCTCCGCCCGCTGCGGAGTCACTGCGCAGCGCGGCCGCGCGGGACCGCCCCGACCGCCGGCCCGCCCCTCGCCCCTGCCCCCACCCCGCGCGCCCGGCCCGCCCCCGAGCGTCCCACCTGCCACCGCCGCCCGCACCCGAAGCCGGACCCGCCCCAAGGCACCCGGGCCAGCCCCCTCACATTCCACCGGTCCCAGAGTCTTCCCTTAATGCAGCCTAAAGAAGCCCTCCATCCCAGTCCGTTCCAATGTCCCTTGGGTCCACCAGGCCCAAGATCCTCGTCTAAGACCTCCCAGAAAACTCCATCCCAGGCAGCTCCCAGGTCTAGGCATCACACAGACTCCCCATCCCCTGGGTCTGCCAATCCCAAGTGTCAGATTCCCCATCCCATCCAACCCCTGGACCTCCTACCTCAGGTGACCTCTCTCTAGCCCACAGCATGGGCAGTCCCAGGATCTCCCACCCCAACAAGCCCTGGGACACCCCATCACAGCCAGTCTTAGGATCAAAGCCCCATTCATTCATTCAACCCCCATTTTCTGCTCTCCTTTGGTAATGCCCACCTCCATTTACTCCATCACCTCCATCCAATGAAACTGTACCCATCTTTCAAGACTTATATGCCACCTTACTGAAGCCAGCCCTGGTCTCCCCAGCCAGAATCGCTCGCTTCCTCCACACGTCTTTTGTGGCACTTGTGGGACAAGTGGAACTCTGCTTGTCCACTTGTGTCAATAGCGCATTCGTTTTTGTTCTTGTGTCATGTCCTCTGCCAGACCAAGCTCCTTAAAGCCAGAAACATGTCTTCATTCATCTTTGTGAGCAGGTTGGGGTAGAAGAGAAAGCTTGAGTTTTACAGTCAGACAGAACTAGATTTAACTTTCATCTTCTCTCTGAACTTCCATTTTCCTATCAATAACACCTACCTCACAGGAGTGGTCTTGGGAAACAGCATGTAAAAACATTTGTCACAGAAAAGATAACACAGAAAATGGAAGAAAATATTTGCAAATGATATATCTGAATATGTAAAGAACTCTAAAAGCTCAACATCAAAAAAACAACCCATTTTTTAATGGCCAAAGGACTTGAATAGATATTTCTCCAAAGATATACAAATGACCATTAACCACATGAAAAGATGCTCAACATCATTAGCCATCAGGGGAATGCAGATCAAAACCACAATGAGCTTTCCATACGTAACTTAAAGGGAATCTTTCACAATGTCCAGAGCCCTTGATATCCTGAGATGAAGGAGGATGTCCTTAAATTCCTTGCAGCAGGAACCCACTTAGGTGGCACCAACCTTGACTTCAAATGGAACAGTATGTCTACAAAAGGCAAAGTGATGGTATCTACATCACAAATCTAAAGAGAAGCTTCTGCTGGTGACTCGTGCCACTGAAAACCCAGCTGATGTCAGTGTCATATCTTCCAGGAATACTGGCCAGCAAGCTGTGCTGAAGTTCGCTGCTGCCACCAGGGCCACTCCTATTGCTGGCCGCTTCACTCCTGGAATCTTCGTTAACAAGATCCAGGCAGCCTTCCGTGAGCCACAACTTCCAGTGGTCACTGATCCCACCGCTGACCACCAGCCTCTCACAGAGGTGTCTTATGTTAACCTGCCCACCATTGCTCTGTGTGACACAGATTCTCTGTGCCACGTGGACGCTGCTACCCCATGCAACAACAAAGGAGCCCACTCAGTGGGTCTGATGTGGATGCTGGCCTGGGAAGTACCATGCATATGTGACACCATCTCCCATGAGCATCCACTGGAGGTCATGCCTGATCTCTGCTTCTACAGAGACCCTAAAGAGATCGAAAAGGATAAACAGGCCACTGCTGGAAAGATGTGACCGTGGAAGAATTTCAGAGTGAATGGACTGCTCCAGCTCCTGAGTTTACTGCTACTCAACCTGAGGTCACAGGCTGGTCTGATAGTATGTTGGTGCCCTCTGTGACTATCCAGCCGTTCTCTGCTGAAGATTGGAGCACTCAGCCCACCACTGAAGACTGCTCCCAATGCTCAGGCCACTGAATGGGTAGGAATGACCACTGGGTAGTTTGAAGCTGTTCTTCCATAGGCTCTTAAACAGAAAATGGAAATAAAGTTGTTGAAAAATAAACATCAGTTTCTTAAAACACACACATACAGATGCCACTTCACACCCACTATGATAGTTAAAACAAAAAGGACAGACAAGGAGAAGTATTGGTGAACCTGTGGAGCGATTGCTGGTAGGAATGTAAAATGGTTCAGTTGCTTTGGAAAACAGTTTGGAAGTTTCTCAAAATGTTAAACATAGGGTTACCATATGACCCAGGAATCCACTCCTAGGAATATACCCAAGGGAAATGAAAAGTGTTTACACGAAAACTTATACATGAATGTTCATAGCAGCATTATTCATAATAGCCAAAAAGTGGAAACAATTAAATGTTCATCTGTTGATGAATGGGTAAACAAAATGTGGTATATCTACACAGTGGAATATTGTTCAGCCATAAAAAGGAATGAAGTTCCAAAACATATAAACAGCCCATCCAACTCAATGTCAAAAAAGCGAAATAATTTTTTAAACGGGCAGAAGACCTGAATAGACATTTTCCCAAAGAAGATGTACAGATGGCCAACAGGCACATGAAAAGATGCTCAACGTCCCTAATCATCAGAGAAATGCAAATCAAAACCACAATGAGATGTCACCTCACACCTGTCATAATGGCTATCATCAAAAAGACCACAAATAACAAGTGTTGATGAGGATGTGAAGAAAAGGGAACCCTAGTATAATGTTGGTGGGAATGTAAATTGGTGCAGCCACTGTGGAAAACATTATGAAGGTTCCTCAAAAAACTAAAAATAGAACTGCCATATGATCCAGCAATTCAACTCCTGGGTATATATCCAAAGAAAAGGAAAGCATTACTTTGAAAAGATATATGCACCCCAATGTTTGTAGCAGTATTACTTACAATAGCTAAGATATGGAAGCAACCTAAGTGTCCTTCAACAGATGAATGGATAAAGAAGATGTGGTATATGTACAAGATGGAATACTACTCAGCCATAAAGAAGAGTGAAATTTTGCCATTTGCAACAATATGGATGGACTTGGAGGGTATCATGCTTAGTGAAATAAGTCAGACAGTGAAAGACAAATACTGATGATATCATTTATATGTGGAATCTAAAAAATAAAACAAAGCAATGAATACAACAAAACAGACTTACAGTTATAGAGAACAAATTAGTGGTTACCAGTGAGGAGAGGGAAACGGGGAGGGGCAAGAGAGGGGTAGAGGATTAAGAGGTACAAACTACTATCTATAAAATAAATAAGCTACAGGATATATTGTACAGCACAGGGAATATAGCCAATTTTTATAGTAACTATAAATGGAATATAACCTTTAAAAATTGTGAATCACTGTATTGTACACCTGAAACTTATATAATGTTGTAAATCAACTATACCTCAATTCTTAAGAAAGGAGTGAAGTGCTGATACATGCTAAAACATGGATGAACCTTGAAAACATTATGCTAAATTATGCTAAAGGAGACACAAAAGTCCACATATTGCATGATTCCATTTATATAAAATTCCAGAATAGGCAAATCCATAGAGACAAAAAGTAGCGTAGTGGTTGTCAGGGGCGAGGGCATGGGTTGGGGAAAGAAGAGTGACTGCTATGGGGTTTTGGGGAGGGAGAATGAAAGTTTTCTAAAATTAGATGGTGGTGATGGTTGCACAACCCTGTTAATTAAAAAACACTGAATTGTACATTTTAAAAGGGAGAATTTTATGGTATGTGAATTGTATCTCGATAAAGCTGCTTTTTAAAAACACTTTGCACAGAGTCTAGCATGTAACAGCAACTACAGTAATAATAACACATCTATGGTGCTTACCATGTGTCAGGCACTGTGCTAAGTACTTTACATGCACGAACTCAATTTGCATGACAATCCTATGAGGTAGATAATGTTATTACCTCCACCTTACGGATGAGGAAAGTGAAACCCAGAGGTTGAATGACTTGCCCAGGGTCACACAGAGGCATAGCCAGGATGCTCAGATGTTTCCTCCTCATTTCTCTGTATCTTTCCTTATACTCTGTACAAAATAGGTGCTCCATAAGTGTTAAATTAATATATCCATCAAATACTTCTATTCATCCAGCAAACATTTACAGAGCATTTATTATGTTCTAGGCAAACCTGCATTCCCATCCCTGTCCCTGCTTCTCTCATTCAGATTCTCTGCAAGGTAGGAGGCAGATGAGTATAAAGTTTCAGTCACAAAATATTTATTGAGTGTTTACTATGTGTCAAGTAGTATTCTAAACACTGAGGATATACCAACAAACAAAACAGACAACAGTTCCTAACCTCATAGAGCTGACATTCTACCGGGGGAGAGAGACAATAAAGAAATAGAATAGGTAGAACATGTTGGATGGAGTACTGGGTTGAATAGTATCCCCCCAGACTTGATGTCCACCCTGTGAATGTGATCTTTTTTGGAAATAAGGGTCTTTGCAGATGTACTCAAGTTAAGGTGAAGTCATATTCTATTGGCATGGGTTCCAATCTAATGACTGGTGTCCTTAAAAGAAGAGGGAAATTTGGACATAGACACACACACACACACACACACACAGGGAGAGAGAGAGAGGGAGAATACAACGTGAAATGGAGGCAGAGTTTGGAGTCTCCAAGCTAGGGAACACAAAGGATTGCTGGCAACCACCAGAAGCTAGGAAGAGGCAAGGAAGGATTCTTCCCTCTAGCCTTCATAGAGAGCATGGCCCAATTTCGGACTTCTAGCCCCCCAAACTGTGAGAGAATAAATGTCTGCTGTTTCAAGCCACCCAGTTTGTGGTACTTTGTTACGGCAGTCCTAGGAAACGAACCCAGATGGTGCTAGATGCTCTGGAGAAAAACAAAGCAGCAAAGGATGATGGAGAGCTCTGGGCGAATTACACATGGCCTGTGCCCTAAGGGAGCTCCCAGTCTAGTCAGATTACAATCCTAAATCACAAACAGGACTAACAAAATGGAATGTGCAACGAACAAAAGTGGAGGCACCAGGAGTAGGGTGCTGGGAGGTCTTTATGGATGTGAAGGTATTTGAGCTGAGCTGAGGATTTCAACAAGTGGAAGTGGTAGAGCTGAGAAACACCTGTTGAAGGGAGCCACATGTCATGGCAGGAAAGAAACAGAGTCGGGAAAACTGTGTGTTTAGGGAACCACACGTAGTTTGAAGAGAGAAGGAGAAGTGCACGCGTGCGTGCGTGCAATTGTAAGAGATAGAAGGAGATGGGAAGACATGGCTTGATTCCGCTTGGAGAAGACTCCAAAGCCAAACTAGAGCATCTGGACCTTCTGTTATAGGCAATGAAAAGTCATGGAAGGTTTTTGAGCAGGAGAGGAACATGCTAGGAGGGGAGGGGTTCCTGGATATGGACATTAAGTGTACCGAATATTACACACTACAAAGTGGGTTTTTATTGGTTCATTGTTGTCGTTCACCAGAGACTGTGGCACTACCTTTTTTTCCTGCCTGTTGCCTCCCAGAGTCGTTTCCCAGAAGCCTCGGTCCCTCGTGTGATTGTTGCAATTCCCCTTACCCCAGGGCCAGCTTTGCCAAGGAATGCAGAGCTAAAGCAGGAAAGAACCCTGAAAACCACATCTCACTGCTGCCAGTATCCAGTCAACAAGAACTCATCATGATGATGAGAGCCATGAAATATTTTCCTCAGATTTGAAGGCGGCATCTGTTCAAATTGGTTTTTCCTATTGGATTCTCACAGCTCTACCACAAGCAGATCTTCTCCTATACTGTTAGCTGCCAGACACAAGATGGGAAAATAAAATTTAAAAAAAAAATCATCAGTCTTTTCCCTCAAAGACTTTACAGTCCAGAATATCCAACCTGAAGCTTAGAGTGCTTAGAGATGAACTCATTTTTCAGATGAGAACACTGAGGACCAGAGAGAAATGATTTGCACATAATTGCTGTGTGACCACTAGGCTATAACTCCTTACTTGGGCTATTTCCTGAGGTCTGGTATTCCAAAGAGTCTTAAGATCAAAGACTGTAAAGAGAAGAATGGTAAGAAAGTGACCATCTGTAAGGCACATAGAAGGAAAAAGGAACAAAAAAAGAAGGCTCATCCCTGTGGGGATCCCTAAAGAGATAGCGGTGATTAAAACTGAGACAGCATTTTGCTAATTAATTAATTATCCTTCCAGCCCCTTTCCCCCTAGTGGGGGAAGAGGCAAGATGTATGTAAAGTACCTGTCAGGCTTTGAATAGTCTCACAGAAAGCAATCCTAATAGGCCAGTCTGGGTTTCGTTTAAGGAAAATTTTCTCTCTGAAGATGATTTGTAAGCTCAAGTCTGTCAGAACATAAAACCACATAACCCAATGCATTTCCAATTTTGTCCTAGCTGCCATAAAACTTCGAGCCAAATTCAGAGTCCAATTATAATCCAGTTCATTTTAGGTACCTGGCAACATCTATTTGTGCTTCCTTTACATGGTCTCTGGTCTGTTTTCTTCCACATTTTTATCCCTAATTGTCTTTCTTTCATGTTGTAACTGATGAGTTGCCTAATATCCTCTTTAAAGTAGGTGGGATATAAATCTTACATAAACTAAACTATATTACAGATGCTAAGGGGATTTGAACCAGTGAAGAACATTTGGAGGAACAGAGGATATTAGGCCTAGAGGAGAGCACGCTTATGAAGACATGATTCCTGGCTTCAAATATCCAATAGGCTGTCAGTGGGGGCAATGTAGTGGAATTATTCTGCTTAGCTCCAAAGGGCATAGCCAGAAGCAATGGGTGAAAATTACAGGGAGACTCCCAGAGGGAAGAAACATCTCATAGGCGAAGCCTAGTGAAGAGGGTGAGTTCACCATCAAAAGGAGGTCTTCAAATAGTGGCCAGACGGACTCACTTGGAGGGTCTATTGCCTAGGGAATGTAAACACTGGATGGAGGGGTTAGATAAGATGATGTTAAAGGCCCTTTGCAGCCCTGATATATGAACACAGTTCTAGATGTAGACAAGAAGACTGGGGGGAGGGGGCAGGTGGGGAGAGGAGAGAGGAAAGAAAGAAACAAAGGTTCATGGAATTCTGAAACATTCTCCCCAAAAGCAGCGAACCCTAACTGCTCCTGAGACCCTTGTAAAAGGGAGAATGGTCCATAAACAGAACTCAAGTCTATATTTCCCCAGTCCTATCCTATGTGACGCCTATAAGGCAGGAGAAATGGAAGCATCGCTCTACTGTTCCCACTGCCATCTAACCAGCTGGTATTCAAGGAAGAGAAGGTCAAGACTGTTAGAGCTAGAAGGGGCCTTAGGGATTTTGGAACCCCAACCTTTCATTTTAGAACCAAAGGGAAAGAGGGCCAGAGAGTGGAAGGAGCCTGTCTACCTGTCAGCCACTTCACCTGACCCTGTGCTGCTGAAGGGCAGAGACCGCTTTGTTTACCTTTCAATCCCCCAGCCCAGCCTGGCCCCAGGTCCTTGCACATGATGTGTGGACAGTAAGCAGTTGGAAAATCGAATTACCCAGAAGGGATGGAACCAGAAGTTAGGTCTTTTGACCTCCAACATATGATGATTTCCATGACCAAATTTCATCCAATTCAAGTCCCCGGGCATTTATTTGGCATCTCTGTATGCCAGGCCTGGAGCTATAGCAAAAGATGAACAAGAGGCAGGTTGTGCCCTGAAGAAGCAAACGGCTCCTCCTGGGAGCTGGGCTCTTCCCCTCTCAGGCCCTGCACACCTGCTGTTCTTTTGGCATAGAAAGCTCTTTTCTGCTGCCTTTGCCTACTTACCGCTTATTCATTCTTCAGATCTCAGTTCAAATGTCAGTTCATCAGCAGCGCCTTCTCTCACTCCCAGATGAGGCAGATCCCTCTGATATATGCTTTTGGTGAGTCCTCCTTCCTTGAACTTAGCAAGTGTGTAATTACACATTGATTTGTGTGGTTCTTTGTTTGCTTCCCTCCTAACTCCCTCACTAGACTATTAGCTCTACAAGGGCAGATATTCCGTCTGTTTTGCCCCCCACTGTACCACGAGTCTGGCAAAAAGCCTGGGTCATGGTAGGTAAGCAGTAAGCAATCCATGTTTGTTGAATGCATGAATCAACAATCTAATGGAGTATATAGATAGATAAATTACAACTACAATTTGATGTGATGACAGCTATAAGGTAATATAGTAATCAATTATTTATTTATTTTTAAAATATTTATTATTTGGCTGCACCGGGTCTTAGTTGCAGGATGCGGATTTTTAGTTGCAGCATGCAGGATCTAGTTCCTTGACCGGAGATCAAACCTGGGCCCCCTGCATTGGGAGCACAGAGTCTTAACCACTGGACCACCAGGGAAGTCCCACAAATCAATTCTTTAGGAAGGAGAAAGCCAGCTCCTGTATCAATGGAGCTGGCCTGGTAGAATATATATACTGCCAGGTAGTCAAAGCATGCAAGCATAGCACAGGGAGATCAGCTCAGTGCTTTGTGAAGACCTAGAGGGGTGGGATAGGGAGGGTGGGAGGGAGGCTCAAGAGGGAGGGGATATGGTGATATATGTATACGTATAGCTGATTCACTTTGTTGTACAGCAGAAACTAACACAATGTAAAGCAATTATACTCCAATAAAGATGTATTTTTTTAAAAAAGCATGCAAGCAGCAAAGCCTTGTGAATGTTCCTGTTGTGTTCAGACAAGCCAACACTATGTGCCAGCATGTCCTATGTCACCAGTACCCTGAGAAGCAGGGTAGTTCTGCCACAGTGAGACAGACTAGGCAACTGACTGCTGGTTGGGGTTTGGGCACAGTTGGCAAAGTCAGACCACGTGGGGCTGGTAAGGCCAAAAGGAAGCTCCTGGAATTCAAGGTCCACAGATCTTTCTGTTCCTCAGTGTTCTCTACAAGAGAAAGCCTGAGAGGATTGGTTGGTCCTGGAATGAGGGGACACTTCCGTACCTTCTTTTTTGGTGGGGGTGGTTAGGCCTACTCCCAGGCATAAGAGTGTGTTGCCCTCTAGTGGTAATAATAATGGTAATGATAACAATAATGATAGTGATAATAACAAGTAGGGGATGTGGGCCTTGCTGAGGTGACCAACTATACCAGTTTGCCCAGGATCGTTTCAGCGCTGAAGTTCTGCTTCCCAGGGAACCTCTGAGTCCCAGGCAAAATGATACAGTTGGTCATCTAATCCCTTGATGGTGTTCAACACACTCTGGATACACATGATCTCATTAGATGGCTCATAACTGTCGCCCCTCCCCGCCCAAGGCCAGGAATCAGGATTCAGGCTCCACAAATCTGTAGAGCTTTAGAGATTCTGCTTATTTTCCAGATGAGGAAAGACGGCCCAAGAGAAAGGAAGTAACTTCCTTTTTCAACATCACATTACAAAATGGCAGAACTGGGATCAGCATCTAGGTGTCCAGACCCACAACTCCGTACTCTTGGCCTCTGCCTGGCATGTCCTCACCTACTTTATCAGTTTGTCTCTGTCCCACATCCTCCAGGAAGACTTCTGTAAATTACTCACCCCTTAATTCTTTCAGAAAGCTTCCCCCTCTGAAAGCCTGAAACACTCATTTGGCACTTAGCATGTGCTATAAGTACTGGGTTTTTTTTTAATCCTTTAAATGTATAACTAGAAAAAAGAAAAGCTCCTCAGCTCCCCACCCCCAGCCCCCGGCCATACTCGAGAGGAGAGCAGCCTCTGGGTAGAAGAGTCTCATGGGTGTCCATAGTTTGTCCAGGGCCCTGAGGAAAGGGCATTTGGCATTGCAGGGCAAGGAAAGAAGCAGAGAAAACCTTTTGCAATCACCAGGTGGGATGAATTTGAGAGCTAAGAGTTGAACAGAGGTGAGAAGGCGTCCCTGCAGCCTCAAGAGGAAAGAAGAGAGTGAGAGCCTTCCTCGCCCTAGTGATACTATCAGGGAATGGGCCCTAGTTTTCTTGTTACCAGAATTGCAGTGTCCTTCTCTGCTCCCCTGGTCCCTGACAAGGACCCCCAAATCGGCTCTTGCCTCTCCCTTGCACTGAGACAAATTTGCAAACTCCCACATCTCTGTGGAAACGGCAGAGAGCAGGAGAGAAGAAAAAAGGAGAAAAATCCACCCACATGCCAACAAACTGGAAAAAAAATAACCCAGGCCTTGTCTCACTCAGCTGTTGGCTTGCTGCTCCCTCCCACTGTGGCGGCTGCTCCTGCCTCCTGGACAGGGACCTGGCTCTGTGCAGTCTCCCTTCCCACCCTGAGCTGGCTTGTGTCAATCCCCCTCCCTCCGTCCAGCTATGGGGAGAGAGGGTCTTGGAGCCCAGCGTAGAAGAGCTGGAAGGAAGGACTGATAGAGCCACCAAATGCTTGTGGCCAACTACAAACTCAGTTCCCATCACTGTTCTCCTAAACCATGCAGGGGACCCTCTTCTCATCCCAGGGAAAGAAGTCAAGGAGCTCTCCCTCACCAGGCAACTTTTTCCACAGATGCTGTCCCCTGCCTCCTGCCAACCCGTTCCTTCTGCTGCCTCTCTCTACCATTTCATTCCTACACTCTGTCTGCAGTCTAACCAACTCCCTCTACTCCAACCTTTTCATGTCCTACCCTTTCTTCACCTTCTGCCCCAGTTCTGGGAACCATATATTTTTAAAAAATGGATGTGCTGATAGGAAAGGAGAGCTCTGGAAATCATCACTATTAGGAACTATTGAGGAAAACAGAGATGCTTAGCCTGCAGGAGAGATGATATGAGCTCAAAGAATTATGGAAAGATGGAACCACAAGGACCTTTTTGGATAACCTTGTCCAACCCTTCATTTTCTAGGTGAGGTGACTGAGACCCAGAGATGGAAGAAGACCTGGACTGTCATGAAGAAGAAGGGACAACTTTGGTCTGTGGGCCTCCAGGAAACCGAAAGAGAACCAGTGGGTGAAAGCTATGAGAAAGTAGATTTAAATGACAGTTTTGTTTCTTCCTTCCAAATCCCTATTCCTGTTATTTCACTTCCTTCCCTTACTGTGCAGGATCTCCAATTCAATGCTGAACAAAAGGGTTGACAATGGGCATCCCTGTCTTGTTACTTATCTTAAAGGGAAAAGTTTCAATGTTTAACCATTATATGTGTTTGCTGTAGGATTTTGGAGGATGCTTTTTTTCGGTTTAAGAAAGTTCCTTCTTATACCTAATATGCTTAGAACTTTTTTTGTCACTAACTGGTGTTAAATTTTATCAAAGCCTTCTCAGCATCTTTCGTAATGATCATATGTTTTTTTTTCTCTTCTAATCTGTTTATATGGTCAAGAATGCAGTGCTTAGCTCAAGAGAAAGATGAAATTTCTAACACAGAAAACCATCCAAAGAGCCATCAGCTGCTTTATGGATCAAAGTAGTCAGCTCCAAGTCACTGGAAATGTTCAAACAGAAGTGCAGCCATTCAATAAATATTTAGGTGCCAGACTCTGTTCTAGATGCTGACAGTTCGGTGATGAAGAGGGTCCCTGCTCTCCTGGTGGTCACATTTTAGAGAAAGGATGACAGATACAAACAACCAACAAATACAGGAACAGGATCATTTCAGAAAGTAAAAGTGCTTTGAAAACAAATGAAAATAATGTGCAAAGGTAGTGTGACTGGGTAGGGCTGGGGAACAAGATTAAATAGAATAGTCAGGAAAGGTCTCTGGGCACATTTGGGATATATTTTTACCTGAACAGCACTATCAATCAACTTGATCACATTGTCACTTACAGACTACAAGATTAAATAGAGTAGTCAGGGAAGGTCTCTCCGAGGAGGTGACGGTTGAAGTGAGATTGAATGACAAGAAGGCAATCATTTCAGGAAGATCCAGAGGCATGGCATCCCAGGCAGGGTGAAACACAAGGGCAAAAGCCCTAGAGTGGGAATGAGCTTGGTGTATTCAAGGGATTTCAGGAAAAAGTCTGACTAAAGAGAGCAAAAGGAGAGACTGGTACTAAATGAGGCAGGAGAGAAATTCTGGAGCAAGCCTGTGTAGGACCATGTCAGCCATGGGAAGGTGTTTATTTCAAGTACTGTGACAAGCCATTAGATGGTTTTGAGCTGGGATTGACATGTCTATGATCATTCTGTCTGATGTGTGGAGAATGGATTATAGTGGGGGCAAAACTGGAAACAGGTAGACCAGTTAGGAGGCTAACGATGAGACCAGTTAGGAGGTCTAAGCAAGAGACCATGATAGCTTGGGCTAGGATAGTGATTATGGAGAAAGATAAGTGGAAAGATTTTGGATCTGTTTTTTTTTTTTTTAACATCTTTATTGGGGTGTAATTGCTTTACAATGGTGTGTTAGTTTCTGCTTTATAACAAAGTGAATCAGTTATACATATACATATGTTCCCATATCTCTTCCCTCTTGCATCTCCCTCCCTCCCACCCTCCCTATCCTACCCCTCCAGGCGGTCACAAAGCACTGAGCTGATATCCCTGTGCTATGCAGCTGCTTCCCACTAGCTATCTACCTTACGTTTGGTAGTGTATATATGTCCATGCCTCTCTCTTGCTTTGTCACAGCTCACCCTTCCCCCTCTCCATATCCTCAAGTCCGTTCTCCAGTAGGTCTGTGTCTTTATTCCTGTCTTACCCCTAGGTTCTTCATGACATTTTTTTTTCTTAAATTCCATATATAAGTGTTAGCATACGGTATTTGTCTTTCTCTTTCTGACTTACTTCACTCTGTATGACAGACTCTAGGTCTATCCACCTCATTACAAATAACTCAATTTCGTTTCTTTTTATGGCTGAGTAATATTCCATTGTGTATATGTGCCACATCTTCTTTATCCATTCATCCGATGATGGGCACTTAGGTTGTTTCCATCTCTGGGCTATTGTAAATAGAGCTACAATGAACATTTTGGTACATGACTCTTTTTAAATTATGGTTTTCTCAGGGTATATGCCCAGTAGTGGGATTGCTGGGTCATATGGTAGTTCTACAGCACTATGAATCAACTTGATCTCACTGGCACTTATAGACTACTCTTTCCAACAACAGCAGAATTTACATTCTTCTCAAGCTTGCAGTGAATGCTCACCAAGATAGTCCATATTCTGGGCCATAAAACACATTTTAACAAATTTAAAAGAATAGAAATCATACAAAGTATGCTCTCAGACCACAATGGAATTAAACTAGAAATCAGTAACAGGAAAATTTCCAGGAAATCCCCAAATGTTTAGAAATTAAACAATATGTTTCTAAATAACATATAAGTCAAAGAAGAAATCTCAAGAGAAATTTTTAAATATTTTGAGTCAAATGAAAATGAAAAATACAATTTATGAAAATTTGGGGGCTTGTGGAAAATCCCAAACAATCTACCAAAAAAAAAAAAACCCTTCTGGAGCTAATGAGGGTGTATATAGATAGCAAGGGTACAGAATACAAGGTCAATACACAAACATTAATTTCTTTCCTATATGTCAGTAGTAAAAATTAGAATTTGAAATTTTAAGAAAATGGTACTACTTACAGTAGCTGCAAAACAATGAAATAGGTATAAATATAATAAAATATGTATAGTATCTGAATGTGGAAAACTACAAAACACTAATGAAAGGAATCAAAGAAGATCTAAATAAATGGAGAGATATTCCATGTTCATGGATAGGAAGTCTCAATATTTTTAAAATATCAGTTCTTCCCAACTTGATCTATAGATTCAACATAATTTTGGTCAAAACCCTGCTAAACTATTTCATAGATATAGACAAAGTGATTCTAAAGTTCATATGGAAAAGCAAAAGACCTAGTGCAACGAAAACAATACTGAAGAAGAACAAAGTTGGAGGATTGACACTACCCAATTTCAAGATAACTACAGTGCCAGAAGCTACAGTACACAAGACAGTGGAATGGAATAAATTTTAAGGTAGAGCTAAAAAACTTGTTGATGGAGGGATGGGGTGAAGAAAAGAAAGGAATCAAGAAGGACACGATGGGAGGAAGATTGGGTTAGATATCTTTAAAAATTTCTTCCAAACTTTGTTTTAATAAAAAGCTGTAAGGTCGATGATTCCTTGACCTGACCCACGTATTTCTCCTAACCCACTACAGTTATACTTGGGGCTGGGGTCTCCCTAGTTATTGACCCCATACCTCCAATCTCAGCTCCCCCCCCCACTCCCCTTTCCTCTTCTTTGGAGGGTATGCTGGGGACTCTGCAAGTAAGAGCCAATGAGCAAGGTGAATGCTGCAACTAGTCTTTTTATTTATTTATTTATTTATTTTTGGCTGTGTTGGGTCTTGTTGCTACGTGTGGGCTTTCTCTAGTTGCAGTGAGGGGGGCTACTCTTTGTTGTGGTGGCGGGCTTTTCATTGCAGTGGCTTCTCTTGTTGCAGAGCACGGGTTCTAGGCACGGAGGCTTCAGTAGTTGTGGCTCACGGGCTCTAGAGTGCAGGTTCAGTAGTTGTGGCGCACGGGCTTAGTTGCTCCGTGGCATGTGGGATCTTCCTAGACCAGGGCTCGAACCCATGTCTCCTGCATTGGCAGGCAGATTCTTAACCACTGCACCACCAGGGAGGTCCTGCATCTAGTCTTTATTCTAAGAGGCTTCAAGCTCTGTGGTCAAAGTCCAATTACCCTATAATTAATGTGTTAATGAAGCAAGAGGGAGAAGGTGGGGAAGAGAAAGAGGAAGAAAAGGAGAATGAGGAAAAGAGAAAAGGAGAAGTTGAAGAAGAGATGGGAGGGAAAGGAAAAGAGAAAGAATAAATGGTCTGTTGGCAGAAAGGGGAGAGAGGAGCAGGCCTTTATGGCACACAGGAGACCCCTGAGGCAGAATGCACCCAGCCCTGCTAGCCTCAGTCCATGTCCTCCGCAATAGCCCCTTCTTATTTGTGGCCCTAAGAGAGCAGAGAGACTGTTATATGGAGAAGTAGGTCTTTGTAGTGACCGCATGTGGTCAGAGTGGGCGGGGTGGGGGGGATGAAAATAAATGGATGGATTTAGAGCAATGGTGTTTAACTTTTTTGTTGAGTCACAGGCCTGTGTAAGAATATAATGAAAGCTACGGCTTGTGCACTCTCCCTAGAAAAATGCTAATACACACAATCATACCAAATTTTGCCTGCAATTCAGCATGTGCGTGGATCCTTTGAAACCTTCCAGGGTCCATGAACTCTTGACAGAATTCTGAACAATAGAATATTTAGGAGGTAAAAATCAGCATGATTAGTGAATGGATTTCATGTGGTAGTTAACAGAGTGAGTCAGAGAGGAAGTCTGGATTTATGACTGAGGTGGCTGGATGGATGATGGAGCAATTCACTGACACAGAGTAAAGAGTAGAACCAGGAGAGTGTGGTGTCACAGAAACCAAGGGCAAATCATCTTCCAAAATGGAAGGAATGGTTAACATGACAAATAGTACACAAAACAAAGTCTGAAAACCAACCACTAATTTAGCAACAAGATCACTGGGAGTCTTGTAGAGAACATGGAGTGGTGGGGGTGGATGGAAAATTACAGCGGGCTAAGAAGGAAGGAGTGGAAGGCAAAATGCAATGGGTTAAGAGGTGATTAGAGGAAAAAAAGATAAAAATGAAAACAGTGAACAGGAAGTATGGACAGGAGTGCAAATAATGTTCTCAAGCTGTTCGCCCATGACAGTGATAGAGATACACTGCAGAAGCTAGAGAATGATGAGGTGTGCTGAGGCAGTGTTGTTGTTATCTTTTTGTGTGTGTGTGTGTGGTGAGAACATTTACGTTCTACTCTCTTAGCCAATTTCAATTATACAATACAGTGTTATCAACTCTAGTCATCATGTTATACATTAGATCCTCAGACCTTCATCATATAGCTGAAATTTTCTACCCTTTTACCAACCTCTCCTCATTCACCCCCCACCCCAACAGCCTTTGGCAACCACTTTTCTACTGTCTGTTTCTATGAGTTTAACTTTTTTTTTTTTAAGATTCCACATGTAAGTGATACCATGCAATATTTGTCTTTCCCTGTATGGCTTATTTCACTTAACATAATGCCCTCAAGTTCCATCCATGTTGTTGCAAATGGCAGGATTTCCTTCTTTCTCATGGCTGAATAATATTCCAGTGTGTGTGTGTGTGTGTGTGTGTGTATCACATTTTTTTCATTCATTGATGGACCCTTAGGTTGTCTCCATATCCTGGCTATTATGAATAATGCTGCAGTGAACATGGGAGTGCAGATATCTCTTTGAGATCCTGTTCTCATTTCCTTTGTATATATACCCAGATGTGGAATTGCTGGATCATAGAGTAGTTCTAGTTTTAATTTTTTGAGGAAGCTACACACTGTTTTCCATAGTGGCTGCCCAATTTACAGTCCCACCAACAGTGCAAAAGGGCCCCCTTTTCTCCATATCTTTGCTGACATTTGTTATCACTTGTCTTTTTGATGATAGCCATTCTAACAGGTGTGAAGTTATATCTCACTGTGGTTTTGATGTGCTTTTCCTGATGATTAGTGATGCTGAGCACCTTTCATGTACCTGTTGACCATTTGTATGTCTTCTTTGGGAAAATGTCTATTCAGTTCCTCTGCCCATTTTGTTTGGGATTTTTGCTACAGAGTTGCATGAGTTCTTTATGCATTTTAAATATTAACCCTTATCAGATATATGATTTGCAAATATTTTCTCCCATTCTGTAGGTTGCCTTTTCACTCTGTTGATGGTTTCCTTTGCTGTGCAGAAGTTTTTAGTTCCATTTGCTTATTTTTGCTTTTGTTGCCTTTGCTTTTGGTATCAAATCCAAAAAACTCATTGCCAAGACCAACATCAAGGAGCTTACCCCCTATGTTTTCTTCTAGGAGTTTTATGGTTTCAGGTCTAATATTCAAGTTGTTAATCCGTTTTTAGTTGATTCTTGTGTATGTTGTAAGACAGGGGTCCAGTTTCATTCTTTTGCATGTGTCTATCCTGTTTTGTCAGCACCATATACTGAAGAGATTACTCTTTCCCCATTGTGTATTCTTGGCTCCTTTGTCACAAATTACTTGACCAATATATGCATGGGTTTATTTCTGTGTTCTCTGTTCTCTTCAATTGATCAATGTGTCTGTTTTCATGCCAATAACATACTGTTTTTCTTCCAGTTTAATTGAGATATAATTGACATACAGCACTGTATAAGTTAAAGGTGTACAACATAATGACTGAACTTTTAGGGTCTAATAGCATGCTGTTTTGATTACTATAGATTTGTAATATAGTTTACAATTAGAAAGTGTGATGCTTCCAGCTTTGTCCTTCTTTCTCAAGATTGCTTTGGCTATTTAGGGTCTTTTGTGGTTCCAACAAATTTTAGGATTGTTTGTTTTGTTTCTGTGAAAAAAAGATTTATTGGAATTTTGATGAGGATTGCATTGAATCTGTACATTGCTTTGGGTAGTATGACCTTTTTAATAATATTAATTCTTCTAATCTATGAGCATGGAGGATCTTTCCATTTTTTATGTGTCTTCTATTTCTTTCATCAATGTCTTATAGTTTTCAAGGTACAGATCTTTCATTTCCTTGGTTAAATTTATTCCTAGGTATTTTATTCTTTTTGATGCAATTGTAAATGGAATTGTTTTCTTAATTTCTCTTTCTGATACTTCATTGTTGGTGTATAGAAATGCAGCCGACTTTTGTATATTGATTTTGTATCCTGAAACGTTACTGAATTTGTTGATTGGTTCTAACAGTTTGTTTGTTTGTTTGTTTGTTTTTGTGGAGTCTTCAGGGTTTTCTATACATGATATGTCATCTGCAAATAGAGGCAGTTTTACTTCTTCCTTTCCAATATAGATGCCTTTTATTTCTTTTTCCTGCCTAATTTCTCTGGCTACAACTTCTAGTACTATGTTGAATAAAAGTGGTGAAAGTGGGCATCCTTGTGTTGTTCCTGATCCTAGAGGAAAAGCTTTCAGCTTTTCACCATTGAGTATAATATCTGTGAGCTTGCCATATATGACCTTTATTATGTTGAGTACATTCTCGCTACACCTAGTTTGTTGAAAGTTTTTATTTATGAATGGATGTTGAATTTTGTCAAATGCTTTTTCTGCATCTATTAGGATGATCACATGATTTATATCCATTTTGTTAATGTGGTATATCACACTGATTGGTTTCTAGATGTTTAACCATCCTTGCATCCCTGGAATAAATCCCACTCAATCATGTTGTATTATCCCTTTAGTGTGGTGTTGAATTCAGGATATTGACCTATAATTTTCTTTTCTTCTAGTGCCTTTATCTGGTTTTGGTATCAGGGTAATGCTGGCCTCATAAAATGAGATTGGAAGTGTTTCCTCCTATTTTTTGGAAGAGTTTGAGAAGGATTGGCATTTATTCTTCTTTAAACGTTTGGTAGAATTCACCAGTGAAGCCATCTGGCCTGGGGCTTTTCTTTGTTGGAAGGTTTTTGATTACTGATTCAATCCCCTTATTGGTAATTTTTTCTATTTCTTCATGATTCAGTCTTGGTAAGTTGTATGTTTCTAGGGATTTATCCATTTCTTCTAGGTTGCCCAATTTGTTGGAATGTAATTGTTCATAGTAGTCTATTATGGTCCTATGTGTGTCTGTGTTATTAGCAGTAATAACTCCTCTTTCATTTCTAATTTTATTTATTTGGGTCTTCTCTCTCTTTTTCTTGGTAAGTCTAGCTAAAGTTTTGTCTATTTTGTTTATCTTTTAAAAAATGGCTCTTAGTTTCATTGATCTTTTCTATTTTCTTTTTTGTTTCTATTTCATTTATTTCCACTCTGATCTTTATTTCCTTCCTTCTACTAACTTCGGACTTAGTTTGTTCTTCTTTTTCTAGTTCCTTGAGGTGTAAAGTTATATTTTTTAAATTTAAGGTCTTCTTTCTTAATGTAAATGTTTATCATTATGAACTTCCTTCTTAGAACTGCTGCATCCCTTAAATTATAGTGTGCTGTATTTGCATTTTATTTGTCTCAAGGTATTTATTTCTCTTTTAATTCCTTCTTTGAGTCATCGGTTGTTCAGTAGCATGTTGTTTAATCTCCATATATTTGTGAATTTTCCAGTTTTCTTCTTGTAATTGATTTCTAGTTTCATACTATTGTGGTTGTAAAAGATGCTTGATATGATTTCAGTCATCTTAAATTTATTAAGACTTTTCTGTGGCCTAACATATGACCTATCCTGGAAAATCTTCTATGTGCACTTGAGAAGAATGTGTATTCCAATTCTGTTGGATAGAATGTTCCTGTGTTGTTCTTAAAAAAAACAGCTTTATTGGGGTATAGTTACATAGCATAAAATTCACCTGCTTTAATTATACAATGCAATTAATTTTAGCATATTTACAGAATTGTACTACTATCACCACAGTCCACTTTTCGAACATTTCTATCTCTCCAGAAAGATCCCTTGTGCTCATTTATAGTCACTCCCCATCCCCACCCCCAGCCCCAGGCAACCACTAATCTACTTTCTGTCTCTATAGATTTGCAACTTTTGGAAATTTCATATAAATTGACTCATAATATGTGCGGTTTGGGGTGTGTCTGACTTCTTTCATTAAGCAAAATGTTTTTAAAATTCATACCTGGAGTAGCATGTATCAATACTCTATTGCTTTTTATTGCCAAATGGTATGGATATATCACATTTTATTCATGCATTCACCAGTTGGTAAACATTTGGGTTGTTTACACCTTTTGGTTATTATAAATAATGCTATGAACATCCAAGTACAATTTTTAATGCAGATATATGTTTTCATTTCTCTTAGGTAGATACCTAGGAGTAGAGTTTCTGGATCACATGGTAAATTTATGTTTAACTTTTTAAGAAATGGAGGCAAGTATTTTTAAAATAGAGGTAAAGGACTTCCCTGGTGGTACAGTGGTTGGGAATCTGCCTGCCAATGCAGGGGACAGATGTTTGAGCCCTGGTCCAGGAAGATTCCACATGCAGCGGAGCAACTGGGCCCATGCACCACAACTACTGAGCCTGCACTCTACAGCCCACGAGTCACAACTACTGAAGCCTGCGCACCTAGAGCCTGTGCTCTGCAACAGGAGAGGCCACCACAATGAGAGGCCCATGCACCGCAACGAAGAGTAGACCCCACTCACCACAACTAGAGAGAGCCCGAGCACAGCAACTAAGACCAAACATAGCCAAATAAATAAATAAATTTATTTTTTAAAAAATAATAAAATAAATGAATAAAGGTAAAATGGACCAAACAGAAAAGTAAGCATTTTAAAGAGTACAGTTCAGTGAAAATACATAGATAGTGTTGTGCAACTACCACTTTTATCTAGTTACACAATATTTTCATCACCCCCAAATGGAAACCCTGTACCCATTAGCCAGTCACTCCCCATTCCCTCTTTGTGCCCAGCCCCTGGAAACAAACAATCCACTTTCTATAAGAATTTACCTTTTCTGGACATTTCATGTAAGTGGAATCATACAATATATGGTCTATTGTGTTTGGCTTCTTTCACTTAGCATAATTTTTCAAGGTTCATCCACATTGTAGCATGTATCAGTACTTCATTCCTTTTTATGGCTAAATAGTATTCCATCATATGGGTATACCACCACTTTGTTTATCCATTCATCAGTTGATGAACATCTGTGTTGTTTCCACCTTTCAGCTATTGTGAATAGTACTGTTATGAACATTCATGTACAAATATTTGTTTGAATACCTTTTTTCAATTTTTCTGGGTATATACCTAAGAGTGGAACTGCTGGGTCATGTGGAAATTCTATGTTTATCTTTTAGAAAAAGTGCCAAACTGATTTCCACAGTGGCTACACCATTTTACATTACCATCAGCAATGTACAAAAGTTCCAATTTCTCTAAATCCTTGCCAGCACTTATTTTCCTTTATTTTATTAAGCCATCCTAGTGGGTGTGAAGTGGTATCTCATTGTGGTTTTGATTTGCATTTCCCTGATGATTGATATTGTGAATTTTTTCCCATGAGCTTCATGGTCATTTGTATATCTTCTTTGGAGAAATTTCTACTCACGTCCTTTGCCCATTTTTCAATTGTGTTGTTTATCTTTTTGTTGTTGAGTTTTAGAAATTCTTTATATATTCTAGATACAAGTCCCTTATCCGATGTATGATTTGCAAATATTTTCTCCTATTCTGTAGGTTATCTTTTCACTTTTTAAAAAAAGATTTTAAAAAATATTTATTTAATTTATTATCATTTATTTTTGGCTGCATTGGGTCTTCGTTGCTGTGCACAGGCCTTCTCTAGTTGTGGTGAGAGGGGGCTACTCTTCATTGGAGTGTGTGGGCTTCTCATTGCAGTGGCTTCTCTTGTTGCGAGGCACGGGCTCTAGGCGCACGGGCTTCAGTCGTTGTGGCACGTGAGCTCAGTAGCTGTGGCTCGTGGGCTCTAGAATGCAGGCTCAGTAGTTGTGGCGCACAGGCTCTGCAGCACGTGGGATCCTCCTGGACCAGGGCTCGAACCTGTGTCCCCTGCATTGGCAGGCAGATTCTTAACCACTGTCCTACCATGGAAGCCCTCTTTTCACTTTCTTGATGGTGTTCCTTGATGCACAAAAGAGTTTTTTATATAAAGTCCAATTTATCTTTTTTTCTTTTGTTGCTTGTGCTTTTGAAGTCATATATAAGAATCCACGGCCAAATCCAAGGTCACAAAGATATACACATATTTTCATCTAAAAGTTTTATTCTCTTTGTGCTTACATTTAGGTATTTTATCTGATTTGAGTTAATTTTTGTATATGGTGTAAGGTAAAGGGTACAACTTCATTTATTTTGCACGTGGCTAACCAGCTACCCAGAATCATTGTGGTGAGGCTGTTCTTTCCCCCACTGAATAGTGTTGGCATCCATGTTGAAAATCAATTGACTATAGATGTTTGGGTTTATTTTGGACTCCAAGTTCTATTTAATTGATCTATATGTCTATCCTTATGCCAGCACCACACTGTTTTGATTACTGTATCTTTGTAGTAGGTTTTGAAACTGGAAAGTGTGAGTCCTCCAACTTTGCTTTCCTCTTTCAAGACTGTTTTGGCTATGTGAGGTCCCTTGCAATTCCATATAAATATTAGGTTCAACTTTTCCTTTTCTGAAAAAAATGTCAATGGGATTCTGATAGGAATTGCATTCAATCTGTAGATGGCTCTGGGTAGTATTGCCATCTTAACAATGTTAAATCTTTCAATCCATGAACATGGGATATCTTTCCATTTATTTAAGTCTTCTTTAATTTCCTTCTGTAATGTTTTGTAGTTTTCAGCATGCAAGTCTTGCATCTCCTTGGTTAAATTTATTCCTCTGTCTTTTATTCTTTTTGATGCTATTATAAATAGGTCAATGGCTTTTTTATGATACAAGAGACCTGAACATGTTTAAAGGCTGAGTCAACAGAGAGAGAGATACTGAAGATACAGGAGGGAGAGGGGAAACTGATATATCAAGGTTTTCCTGAGTGGGGAATGGGGCACAGAGCACCAATGGAAGGATTAGTCAGCATGAAAAAGGGCACCTCTTCCACTGTGACAGGGAGGAAAGAGCAAGGATAGGTCAGTTGGGGATGCTTATGAGTTTGCAGGTAGTTTGTGGCAAGAAGCTGAGAACATTGCTGTTTGGGGGTTTGTATTTTAAGTGCAGTAGGAAGTGAAGTGAGGAGGGAAGGGAGCGGAACATGTAGGAGGGCTGAGGAAATGAGGATTTAGCAAATCTGCCGTGGAGGCTTGGAGAGCAGATCAGGGAAACAAGATTTCCAGGGCCCAGTAGAAGTTGGGGACCATGACTTTTAAGTGGCTCCCATCTGAGCAATTGTGTGAGCCTAGGATTGACACAGAGAAGGTGGAAAGTTGTATTGATCTGGGGTTGAGGATGTGCTGGAAAAACAACAAGGCATGTAATTGAGGGCATTATTGGCTAGAGAATGGCAGTTTGGGTAGATTTCCACTTTTCAGGGGAGAGAGGTAAGTTTCAGTTAAGTCAGGAGGTAAAAGTTGGTCAGTGAAGGATCTGAAGACTGGAGTGAACATTTGTATTTTGGCTGCTCAACATCGAACACTTTTCCTATTTGGGAGGAAACCCAAGATAGGTTTGGAGGCAGGGCCCTACCATGCACTACTGAAACCAGGGAAGGCGGCACATATTTCTTCTCCCCATCCCCTGGTGGCTAGTGAATGGGCACATGACCTCAGCATGGCAAATTACATGATCCTGCCTGGACCTTTCAGTGTTGAAGGAGCCATACAAAGTTATGCTGGGTCAATTAATGATATTTTCAACCAGCTGCTGGAGAGTTAAAAATCTGATAGTATAGCAATAGTATCAAGGGATAGCAAGGTCCAGCTGTAGTGAAAAGTGTTAGTTGGCAACGGGGGCAACAGCGTCATCCTATCAAACAATTCCGGCAGCAAAATCTTTGCTGTGTCATATCATGCCACTCTTGGTTCCTGACCCTGCCTGGTTCTCCAGGCCTCTCATGGAACCTGTGGATTACTTGATGCCCTTTTCCGTTATTCATGATAGGTAGCTTATGCTTTGATAATAAATAAACCCCAAAACTCAATGACTTAATACATATGAGTTTATTTCTTGCTTGTGCAAAATCTATTGCAAGTCTAGTGGCTTTTCAAGACAGCTCCTTTCCAAGAGGTAACTCAGGGATACAGGCTGACATCTTGTGGCTGCCTCATCTAGCACCTGAGGCCCCCTGGTTGCCATAGCAGAAGAAGAGGGAGCAGGAGGACTGAGCACCAGTTCTAAAATGCACAGCCCATTGGCCAGAACTAGTTACACGGCCCCATCCAACTCTAAAAGGACTGGAAATATGGGGGAGCTTGTGGATATTCAGCAAACAGTAAATGACTCTGCCACATCTTCCAGTAGTTTCATATTCTGCTACAGTTAACCAAAGTTATTACTAATACTGTTTGCAATCAATACCCATGCCTAGTAAAGGATATAGGTGGTTAGAGCATTTAAAAATATATATCTTTGGGCTTCCCTGGTGGCGCAGCGGTTGAGTCCGCCTGCCGATGCAGGGGACATGGGTTCGTGGCCCGGTCCGGGAGGATCCCACATGCCGCGGAGCGGCTGGGCCCGTGAGCCATGGCCGCTGAGCCTGCGTGTCCGGAGCCTGTGCTCCGCAACGGGAAAGGCCGCAACAGTGAGGGGCCCGCGTATTGCAGAAAAAAAAAAAAAAAAAAGTAAAAATATATATCTTCATTTTTCCTGATTATAAAAGTGATACATACATGTTTTAAAAATTTGAACATTACATAAACATTTAATGTAAAAAGTCCCTCATAATTTCACACCCCCAAGATGACTGTTATTAATAGTTTGTTATATAGCCTTTCTCTCTATATTTTTCTATGCTAAGAGTAATGTTCTATCAAAACTAGGATCATACTATAGTTACTATTTGCAAGGGCCTTCTTCACTTAACTCTGTATCTTTGACCTTGTTCCAAGGCATACAGATCTAAACTTTTCTTGTTCTTCCCCCCGTTTTAATTTAAAAAATATTTTAATTATACAGGTATTGATAATATAGGAGTAGGTTATCCTTTTAAATTTTTTAAAGCTTTAAGGTGAAGCAAAAGTTCTTTTTGACCACCACCCAATTCTAATTTCTTCCCTGCCTTTACAAGTGTTTGAATGACTCCATTATATGAGTGCAACATAATTCTGCAATTCCCTTTCAGTGGACAATCAGCTTTTCCTTTTTACTGTGGGTTACATGCAAATATTTTTCCAAGTTTATCCTTCAACTTTACTTATAATGTCATTCACTAAAGTTTACATTTTTCTATGGTTAAATTTATCTATCCTTACATTGTTATCTGGAAAAAAAGTGAGAGGCAGAAAAGTACATATAGTATATTACCATTTGTGTCAGAAAGGAGGGAATAGGAATAAATATTCATATTTGCTCATACTGGCATAAAGAAACATTGATTGAATGAATGAGCAAGAAGTTAACAGAAATGGTTACCTATAGGGTTCAAGGGGGAAAAGGTGAATGGGGACAGGGTGCAAGCAATGCATACCAGTGTACACTTATTTATACAGTTTTTATTTTTTTAACTATATGCATTAGACTTCCTACTGCTGCTGTAACAAATTACTACAAACTGAGTGGCTTAAAATAACACAAATTTATTATCTTACAGTTCTGAAGGTCAGAAGTCTGAAATGAGTCTTTCAAGGCTAAAATCAAAGACTGCAATCCTTCTAGAGACTAGGGGAAAATCATTTCCTTGACTTTTCTAGTTTTTAAGGCCACCTGCATTCCTTGGCTCATGGCCCCTTCATCTTCAAACCCAGTACTATAACATCTTCAAATCTCCCTCCTTCCCTCTCATCTCTGCATCTGTTGTCACATGTCCTTCTCTGACTGACTCTCCTTCCTCCCTTGTGATTACACTGATCCCATCTAAATAATCCAGGATCATCTGTCCATGTCAAGGATCTTTTTAGTTCATTCCTTTTTAGTACTGAGTAATACTCCATTCTTGGGCTGTACCACATTTTGTTTATCTATTCACCTGTAGATGGGCTTTGGTCCAGGTTTTTTTTGTGATTATGAATAAAGTATGGGTAGTTTTTGAACATTTATATTTTTGATACATCTGGAATTTATTTTAGTGTAAGGAATGAGATAGATCCAACTCTGTTTTTGCCAAATCACAAGCCAATTATTCCAACACCACTTATTGCATAATCTAGCTTTTCACGGATGATTTAAAATATCATCTTTCAACATACTAAATTATCTATAGACTATTTTTTTCTTAACTTACTATTGTATTCCATTAATCTAGCTGTCAGTTTTGAACCAATACCACTGAATTTTAATTCCTGTGCCCTTTTAATGTTTTTCAATAATTCATAAGACTGGTTGGTACTCAATTTCTTTTCAGGATTTCCCTAGTTATTTCTAAACATTTATTTGTCTAAAGAGATACACTTCAGAACTTTAATGTCAATTAAAATTGTTTGGATTGAATTAAATTTATAAATTAATTTGGGGAAAATTCACATGGTCTGTCCATCCAGGTACTAGGTATGTCCCTCTGTTCAAATATTTTATATCCTCCAGCGGAGCTTGTTAGCCATATGATGAGATTCCCAGAGGGCACGGTAGAAAGGTTTTAGAGGAAGAGAGGCTGTTCAAGTTTGGTTCAAGGGAGGGAAAGCACAGAGTTGTATACAGGAGAGAATATATGATTAAAGGAGCATCTATAAAAGATGGTTACTGTATTAGTTATCTATTGTTGAGTAACAAGGAATCACAGCAGCCTTTATTCATCTCATAGTTTCTGTGGGCTTAGCTGGGTCCAGGCCCTCTGTTGGAGCCTCTGTTTCAGGGTCTCTCACAAGACTGCAATCAAATTGGCCAGGACTGGGGTCTCTCTCATCTGAAGGCTTGATGGAGAAAGGATCCACCTCCAAGATCACCTGTTTGTTGGCAGATTTTCAGTTCCTCAAGGACTGTTGGACTGAGAGACTCAGTTCCTGGCTGGATGTTGGCCTTCACTTCCTAGGCAGATGAGCCTCCCCAGTATGGCAACTTGCTTCATCAAAGCCAGCAAGGGAGAGGGTCTGCTAGCAAGATAGAAGTCACATTCCTATGTAAGCAATCCCTAAGTGACATCTTATCTCCGTTGCCACATTTGATTGCTCAGAAGTAAGTCCTTAGGTCAGCTCACACTGACCTAAAGGGAGGAGATTTTTACACAGGGTGTGAATACAAAGAGTCAAGGATCATTGGGAGGTCATCTCAGAGGCTACCTGCCACAGTTACTAAGAAATGTAAGGTATGGTAGGTTTGGTAGCATTAGCTAACAAAACTTGTGAAAGGAATGTCCTAGAAGCCCCCTGGTACATGGGGATAAAGAGGGACACAGGTCTTCAGGGTTCTCCTATAATCTAGATCAATTGCATTTCCAAGAGAATTGCGATATCTGGTGGAAGAGGAGACTCCAGGTGCATTAGGCCAGCTCGATAATAACCATTTCCATTTCTGTAGCACTTCACAGTTTACACGTCTGCTTTTGGAGCCATTATTTAATTTGATTCTCATAACAACCTTATGAGGTAGCCAGGTTCAAAGAGGCCACATGGCCACCTCAGATCTCACAATCAACGGGTGGCGGAGCTGAGACTAGCGCCCCAGTCTTCAAATTCCTAGCCTGTTACACCAGAGTGTCTTCTCCCAAAACACAAAGGTATGCTGTTTTTCCTCTTCAAAGGCTTCTCCTATCATCTTCCTCCCTCTCTGGGTTCTTATTGTGGCTCAGTTATTATTAGCCAGTCAGTCAACCTTGCTGCAGCTTCCAGAATTACTGTGGGGATCAGAGGTAATGTTGTGAAGTTCTCAGCCCACTGCCTGGCACACAGTAAGTTCTCACTAAATGGAAGCTATTATCTGCTATTATTTTTTCAACTCTTCCAGGCCAGCCTCATTGCCACTCACCTTCAGTTCTGCTCCTTCCCATGAATCTCTGTAGTACCACATCTCAAGGTAAAACTTGCTTTCAAAAGACATCAATACCCAACAACTTTTAAAAAAATATTTTTTCTGATCTAATATTTCCATAAGGGTGTGTGTGTGTGAGAGAGAGAGAGAGAGAGAGGGAGACAGAGAGAGAGAGACACAGAGAGACACAGAGAGACAGAGACACAGAGACAGAGACAGAATGCACAAGTGCATGCTCTTTGACTAACACTCACCAACTTTTACAGGCAGTCATTGCCCATCTACCAACACTTCCAACAGGGAGTATTTGGTTGTCAGTGGTGTGGCTTCAGCTTTCTTTCCCCCTAAATAAAAAACCAAACTCTTAAAATATAGGTATAACACCTAATGCTCAAATCTTGGTTCCTAAATGCCATTCTCAACTGAAAAGGACCAGGTCTTCTAGGGAAAAATGGTTGATTCTTGGGCTGGGGCAGGGAAAGAGCAAGATGAGCCTGGAGCACCTTGTGGTGCCAGAAAACAAGGAAGTGCTCAAGGAAAGATGGAGACCTGCCAAAAGGACAAGGAGTCATCTTCCTGCTGGCTAAATATGGGATATTTTGAACATCGAAATAAAGAATGATCTTAATGCATTATAACCCACTGAATATGATAGACAACCATATGTCCATGAGGATATAAATAAATAAATGTAGGAGAAAGGAAAGCTCTCCCTTACACTGGAGAGCCAACTAATACAAGTCCAAAGAATGATGGCATTGAACAGTCACCATTTGGCAACCTCAAGAATCATCAGTGAATGCTAAAACTGGTGGGTGAAAATTTGAGGAGATGAGGATATATATATACATATATATATATATATATATATATATATATATACACACACACATATATATAATCTCAATGTATCTCTCCACAAAATATTCACCAATGACAAAGGGGAAAATAGTAGCTTTACAGTGGAACAACACAAATAGTCATCATGTGCCTCCGATATGATGCACTGAGAAGGACACAGCATCCCTTCTGTGATATTCCTACCAAAGTAAAATCTAATCATGAGGGAACATCAGAAAAAACCAAATTGAGGGATAGTCTAAAAATAACTAGCCTGCACTCTTCAAAAATGTCAGTGTCAGAAGACACAAAGACTGAAGAACTCTTCCCTACCGAAGGGAACTAAAGAGATACGATAACTGAATGCACATGGTTCAGTTTTCTTTTGCTATAAAGGACACTGTTGAGGAAACTGGTGAGCTCCAAATAAGTTTTGTAGAGTATAATTATAATAGTATTGTATCAATGTGAATTTCCTGATTTTGATGATGGCTCTGTGTTTATGTAAGATAATTTCTTGTTTTAGGAAAAACACATTGAAGTATTTAGGAGTAAAGGGGCATCACGTCTGCAACTGACTATGAATTAGTTCACAGGAAAAAAAATATATGAGGCAGAGGGAGAAATAGAGTAAGATAAGTGTAGTAAAATGTTAACACTTGAGGAATCTGTTGTTTTTTTTAAATAAATGTATTTATTTATTTATGGCTGCTTTGGGTCCTTGTTGCTGTGCGCGGGCTTTTTGTAGTTGTGGCAAACGGGGGCTGCTCTTCATTGAGGTGCGTGGGCTTCTCATTGCAGTGGCTTCTCTTGTTGCAGAGCACGGGCTCTAGGCACGAGGGCTTCAGTAGCTGTGGCATATGGGCCCAGCAGTTGTGGCTCTCGGGCTCTAGAGCGCAGGCTCAGTAGTTGTGCATGGGCTTAGTTGCTCTGTGACATGTGGGATCTTCCCAGACCAGGGTTCGAACCCCTGCCCCGTGCATTGGCAAGTAGATTCTTAACCACTGAGCCACCAAGGAAGTCCCCATTTGAAGAATCTGGATTAAGAGTATACAGCAGTTTTTTGTACTATTCTTGGAACTCTTCTGTAAGTCTGAAATTATCTAAATAAAAATTTAAGAGAAGAAAATCCTAATTTAAAAAACACAGTTAAAAAACATTTACAAAAAACCTAGAGCTAGTATCATACCTAGTGGTGAGAAAATAGATTTTTTCCCACTAAGATCAGGAAAAAGGCAAGGATGTCTGCTCTCATTATTCCTTTTCAACCTCACACTGGAAGTCCTTGCTAATGCAATAGGCAAGAAAAGGAATTAAAAGGTATACAGATTGGGAAGGAAGAAATAAAACTGTCTTTGTTCACAGATGACATAATTGTCTATGTAGAAAATCACAAAGAATCAACAAAAAGATGGCTGGAACTAATAAACAATTACAGCAAGGTTGCAGGATACAAGGTTAATATACAAAAGTCAATTGCTTTCCTATATACCAGCAATGACCAACTGGAATTTTAAATAAAAAACCCAATACCAGTTATATTAGCACCAAAAAACTAAATACTTAGGTATAAATTTAACAAAATATGTACAAGATCTATATAAGGAAAACTATAAAACTCTGATAAAAGAAATCAAAGAAGATAAATGGAGACATATTCCATGTACATGCATAGGAAGACAATATTGCCAAGATGTCCGTTCTTCCTGACTGGATCTATAGACCCAATGCAATACCAAGCAAAATCCCACCAACTTATTTTGTGGATGTCGACAAACTAATTCTAAAGTTTATCTGTAAGTGCAAGAGACCCAGAATAACCAACACAATATTGAAGGAGAGAAAGAAAGTCTGAGGGCTGACACTACCTGACTTTGAGGCTTACTATAAAGCTCCAGTAATCGAGACAAATGTGGTATTGCTGAAATAATAGACAAATAGATAAATGGAACAGAATAGAGACCTCAGAAATAGATCCACACAAACATAGTCAACTAGTCTTTGACAAGGAGTAAAGGCAATTAAATGGAGAAAGGATAGTCTTTTCAACAAATGGTGCTGAAACAACTGGACATCCACATGCAAAAACATTAATCTAGACAAAGACCTTACACCCCTCACAAAAATTAACTCAAAATGGATCATAGGCCTATGTGTAAGATGCAAAACTATAAAATTCCTAGAAGAGAACATAGAGGGAAAATCTATGTAACCTTGAGTTTGGCAATGACTAAAAACAACACCAAAAGCACAACCCATGGAAGAAAAAATTCGATAAACTGGGCTTCGTTATCAGTGGAAGACACTTAAAAAGAATGAAAAGAAAAGCCAGAGAATAGGTGAAAATATTTGCAAACCACATATCTGATGAAAGGCTGGTAATCTGAATATACAAAGAACTCTTAACACCCCCCCAAAAAGAATCCAATTTATAAATGGGCACAAGATCGCAACGGACACCTCACCAAAGAAGATATACAGATGGCAAATAAGCACATGAGAAGATGTTCAACATCTATGTCATTAGGGAAATGCAAATTAAAACAACAATAAGATACCACAAGAGACCTATGAGAATGGCCAGAATCCAGAACACTGACGTCACCAAATGCTGGTGAGGAGGTGGAGCGACAGGAACTCTCATTCGTTGCAGGTGGGAATGCAATATAGTACAGCCACTTTGCAAGACAGTTGGGCAGTTTCTTACAAAACTAAACATACTTTTGCCGTACAAGCCAGCAATCATGCTTCTTGGTATTTACCCAAATGAGTTGAAAACATGTCCACACAAAAACCTGCACACGAATGTTTATAGCAACTTCATTCATATTTGCCAAAACTTGGAAGCAAGCAAAATGTCTTTTAGCATGTGAATGAATAAATAAATTGTGGTATATCCAGACAATGAAATATTATTCTGCGATCAAAAGAAGTGGGCTATCAAGCCATGAATAGACACAGAGGAACCTTAAACACATATTACTAAGGGAAAAAAGCCAATGTGAAAAGATTACACATTGTATGGTTCCAACTATATGACACTCTGGAAAAAGCAAAAGGATGGAGACAGTAAAGAGGTCAGTGGTTTCCAGGGCTTCAGGGAGAGGGAGGAAGGGGTGAATGGGTGGAACAGGGGATTTTTAGGGAAACTACTCCGTATGACACTGTAGTGGTGGATACATGTCATTATATATTTGTCAAAACCCATAGAATGTACAACAAAAAGGGTGAGCCTTAATGTAAACTACGGACCTTAGTTAATAAAAATGTATCAGTCAATTATATCTCAATAAAGCTGGAAAAAAGAAAAAATAACAATGTATCATTATTGGTTCATCAATCGTAACAAATGTACCACACTAATGCAAGATGTTAATAATAGGGGAGACTGGGTTGGGTGAGGGGGGTATATGGAAACTCTCTGCACTTTCCATCCAGTTTTTGTGTAAACCTAAAACTGTTCAAAAAAATAAAGTCTATATATAAAAAAAGAATGAAGTATTGATACATATTACAACACGGATGAACCTGGAAAACATTATGCTGAGTGAAAGACGTTAGTTGCCGAAGGTCACATACTGTATGATCCCATCTATAGGAAACGTTCAGAATAGGAAAATCTACAGAGACAGACAGTGGTTTCCTAGGAAAGGGGAGATGGGGGCTTTGGGGGTGACAGCAAATGGGTACAGGTTTTTGGGGGGGAGTAAGGGAAATATTCTAAAATTGATTGTGGTGATGGTTACACAACTCTGGATATACTAGAAGTCATTGAATTATACACTCTAAATGGATGAATTGTCTAGTGTGGAAATGATATCTCAATAAAGCTGTTAAAAAATAGAAACACAGCTATGCACACAAAGGACACACAGGGAAGTGCTAACAGTGGAGATCCCCAGTAGAGAACTGGGGAACTGAGGGTGGGGTGAGAAAGAGACTTATTTTTCACCGTGTACCTTCATGTGTCACTTGAAGGTTTTATCCTGTGCGTGTTTAACATAATCCTAAGTTCCCCTCAAATACTGTTTCCAACAAGCCTACCTTGCTTTTCCTAACTGCATTCAAACAACGATCTCTCTCAGCTCGGTCCTTTGTGACCACCTAGAGGGGTGGGCTAGGGACGGTGGGAGGGAGACGCAAGAGGGAGGGGATATGGGGATATATGTACAGGTATAGCTGATTCACTTTGTTATAAAGCAGAAATTAACACACCATTGTAAAGCAATTATACTCCAATAAAGATGTTAACAAAACAAAACAAGACAACGATCTCTCTTATGCTATCTCTCAAAATAAGACACAGAGAAAATGAAACCTAAAACCTGGCCAAACAGTTCTAAAAGAGGAAAGAAAAGTAATAAAAGGAATGCCAAAACCCATGCAGAAAGGAGTTCCATAATGGAATATCCTCAATGGAATATTGTGCGGCCATTTGAATGATGTTTATAAAGACTTTTAATGGGGAAATGCTTACGTAAAAATGGCAATATAGGGCTTCCCTGGTGGGTGGCGCAGTGCTTGAGAGTCCACCTGCCGATGCAGGGGACACGGGTTCGTGCCCCGGTCCGGGAAGATCCCACATGCCGCGGAGCGGCTGGGCCCGTGAGCCATGGCCGCTCAGCCTGCGCACCCGGAGCCTGTGCTCCGCAATGGGAGAGGCCACAACAGTGAGAGGCCCGCGTACGTACAGCAAAAAAAAAAAAAAAAAAAAAAAAAGGCAATATATAATTGACTATACAGCCTGATCTCTAATATGGTTTTTAGGCCTAGAATACACCCTAAATGCACCAAGATGCTAACACTGGTTTTCTTTGGGCAGTAGGATGTGGCTTTTTTCCCCAAATTTTCATCAATGAGCATGTATTACTGTTGGAGGGAGGGGCGTTTATTTTGTTGTTTGGGGACTTCTGAGCAGAGGGTGAGAGAGAAAGAGAGAGAATGTATACATATATATATATATTTTTTTAATAGAAGCATATAAAAATATATTTTTTAACGGAAAGTGCCCAGTGTGGGTCCGGCATTCTAGCTCCGGACCCTCCAAGGCCACACTCCACCCTTTCTTTCAAAGCACAGCCCCCACCGGTCCCTCCTATCGGCCAGGCCTCTCTCAACCCAGCCACTCTTGTCCCAACCCCTTGCTGAAGCCATGATCCACTTCGCTTCTGAACTTTCCTCATCCCCTTTCACTGTGAAGCCTGACATTCCTATGCAAGTCCTGCCCTTGCTGCTGATTAGGTGTCTAAACTTCTGTAAGTCACTTCCTGTCTAGGAGCCTCAAGTTCTTCAGAGATGAACCGGGATATTAAGTTTCCACATAAAGGGGCTGCTGTGACTGTTAAGAGGTTATGTATAGCAAGACCCAGCAAGTAATAGAAGCTCAATAAACGTTCACGCTCCAAACCCCCGCCACCCAGCCTCGATACGTCTTGGTGTCACCACAGCACAAGGCCACAAGTAGGTGTTCAGGATATGATTTCTCGTCTCTCTCCTGCCTTGACAATTGCTTCTCTAAGACGCTGGTTCGAGGCATGACTCCACCATTAACTACCGCAAATCTGTTGTCTAAAGGAGATGTTGGGGACAATGTGGAAGTGACTTGGAGTTGATCAGAGTTGGAGTCTCACCATTGCTGTACTTAGCTGTGTGGCTTTGGCAAGTCATCTAAGTCTCCCTGTGCCTCACTTTATTTACCTATAAGGGGGAGGGGAAATAAGAGCGCCTGCCTCGGTGGGTGCCCTCACCTTCTATCCGCACCGCACCCCGTCTCTCCCACCACAACTCACCTCCCTGCTCACTTGGCTGGTTTGTCTCACCCTGCGTCAGCTGGTGAACCAAGCCGCGCCCCCTCCCGGAGCAGCCACGCCCCGGAGCTGAGAGGAACCTGCCAGAAAAGAGGGACTTCACTCAAGCCCAAAACTTTTGGGCAGGAGTGCACAACCACGGAGCTGAACCCAAATTTCGTTCGTCATTCAACCATTCACGCACCTGAATGCATGCGATGAATATTCGCTGACCCTTCCTCTAGGACCAGACAGGTGCTGGGCTTTGCTGGAGACAGGGTCAGCTGCCCTCTCGGAGCTTCCCATATGTAGGAGAGAGAACCCCAGACATCAATTCCACAAAGGGCAGGGCAGAGTGGAGCTCTGGGGGCTGTGGGAGCCCAGAGAACAGGATCCAGTCCTGCTTAGGAATCAAGGAAGGCTTCTTGGATGAAGTGAAACTTGAGGTGAGTTCATTAGGTTTGGGAAGTCATTGTGAAGGGCCTTCCATGCGGGAGACATTGCACAGACACCGAAGGGAGAGCCTGGTACATTGAAGGACCCACGTGTAGTCAGTTCAGTGGCCAGAGCACAGTGTGTGAGGCCAGGGTGGCAAGAGATGAGGCTCGAGAGGCTTGGCAGGGGCCAGAACTGTGGGTGGCCTTAATTGCCCAACAAGGAGCTAGAATTTTATCCTTGTGGGGGGATGGGGTGTCACAGAAGGAAGTGACGTGTTGACTTCTAAACCAATGTGGTCTCACTGCTAGTGCCCAGAATAGTAGGTTAAAGGCGGCCAGTCTGGAAGCAGGGAGCCGGGGAGTAGACTTGGGGTCATTCATGTGAGAGGTGCTGAGGCTGGAGCAGGGCAGTGGCAGAGGATGAGGAAAGAGGGTGGAGTATTTGGGAGACAGAAAGGAGAATCAGCAGGACTTGGTGAGGGATTGGCTTTGAGGAGAGAAGGGGAGTTTGGGCTGCACATAAAGCAGAGAATACAGAGGAAACATATAGCACATGTGCCAGGGAGTGATTGAGATCATGGTGGGAGGAACTCTGAGGGCTGAGAATTCAGCGTGGGATAGCAGGGGCAGAAACACCTTTCTGGAGGAGGAAGGGTTCAGGCTAAGACTCACCGTGTGTCCTTGAGCCAGTCGCTTTATCTTCCTCTGGTCCTTTAGGTTCCCACCTGCTAAACTGAGAGACAGAGAATGATCATTGTGAGGAGTGAATCACATAAAAGAATGTCCAGGAGGTGCCGAGCCCTGTGGGTGATTTGGAGAGTGAGATGTGGGGCAAGTGTGTTTGATCCACGGTGAGGTGGGTCTGGGCTGCCATTTGTGCGACAGCATTGCCATTGGCAGCGGGAAGCACCTACTTACAGAAGAAGGAGGTGTGTGGGGAGGGGATATGTGACCTGAACACATGTGTGTTGGATTTGAGAGCATCAAAGGCCAAGGCAGTCAAATCACTCTTACCCTGGGAGGCCGTATCTTGACAGTCAGGAGCGAGGGACTTCTCTGAACAGTGAACCCCAGACTGCTACTTCCTCAGGAAATACCTAGACCAAGCCCTCTGGGTTCTGATCTCAAGTCGTCACCCGAGTTGCCGTGTGAGCCTGGGTCAGTTCTAACCCACTCTGGGTCCCAGGTTTTCCATATGAACAACAACGACGATAAAAGCATATGTGTGTTGGTGGAGAGGAGGATGAAATGTTTTCAGAGGTCCTCTCCAGGTTTGTTATGCTTCAGTTCTATGACCCTGAGTCCTTTTTAAAAAAGTCTAGTCCTGTCTCCGTCCCTGACTTACTGTGTGGCCTTGAGCCACCTGCTGGACCTCTCTGGGCCTATTTTCACATCTGGAATATCAGGAGATTGGGCAAGAGAGTCTCGAACATCCAGTGATTCTCCCTGGAGGATGCTCACCCTCTTCTCCAGCTGAAAGCTTCAGACAAATCAGAGGAAAGCGAGGCGCTGGTCACAGACGACCCCCTCCTTCCAAACCTTCCGTCTTCTCCCTACTGTCAGGAGCTTGCAGCACCAGCTCGCTTGCCAAACTTGTTGCTATGACAACGGGTTACAAATAACTCAGAGGCAGACAAAGATTTTAACCCAAGAGCTGCTGCGCCAATGGGTTCTTCCTCCCTCCCCACATCAGACTGAGGGAACAATCTGACAAATTCTTTGGGATCAAATCACTCACCTGCTCACAAGCCTGCCAGGGCTCCTCGGTGTCACAAGATTAAGTTCTGGTGTCTGAGGCCCTCCTGGAACCTGATTCAAATCCCTCCAATTACATTTCCCACTTGCTCCCATTAAAAAGTAGTCACTCTCATTTTTGAGCACCTACTGTCTGCCAAGCCCTGTGTTGGATGCTTTACATACCGTAGCTAAGAAAATCTTCCCAGAATTCTATCAGATAAACATTATTATTCCCATTTTGTAGAGGAGAAAATTGAGGCTCACGGATGTGACTTGAGTAAGGTGGTCAGCGAGTCAGAATTCAACCTCAAATCCACCAGATTCCCAAACCTGGGCTCTTTTCATTGTGGTTCACAAATGTTGGTCTACACACTTGGGGCATATTCAGACAATCTGGGGCAGTTAAAAATTCAGATTCTAACTTCCATTCAAGAAGGTGGAACACGTCTGTCTCCTCTAACTCCTGAGACGTCATAAAATAAGAGTAAAGGAATCACGTGTATAAACCCACATCTCCAAAGAAAACTGGAGAAGTTTCCTTCAATCAGGGAGAGATTTTAGCAAGTTTCTGGCAAGCAGAAAGGGGCTGGAGGGGTGGTACTGAGAAAGCCCATCAGGGAAAGGTGAGGCACAGTCCACACATGGGAGGGGATCCATGAGAAGAGCACTGGTCTACCCTGCAAAATTCTGGCGAGGCGTCTGTGGTGCAGAAAACGTATCCTGACAGTGGGAGTGAAGTGTGGAGCCCCCAGCAGGGGGAGAATTGGAAGTACGTGTTGGACCAGTTGACTCCCCCACCCTCCCTCTAACCTTCCCTGTGCTCGTGGGTAGAAACCACAAGAGCCAAACATCTATACTCAAGCAGAAAACAGAGAGTTCCCCCAAAGAAATCAAACAGCCCCAGAGCAAAGCCTCCACTTTCTGGACATAGAGATCCTCCAGCAGGTGGTCCCCACCCAGTCACCTTAAGGGGAAATTTAATAGCAGACTTGACAAACCCCTACTCCTTCCACAGGCTCCCAACCAATCAACTTTTTATTGATTTCGTCTTAAATCAATGGGCTGAGAGGTTTGAACACTTTTGGCGAAATATGCTGATAGGTTTATGAACGAACTGATGAAACAAATGGTAAAAGCTAAGGCTGGGCACATTCCAAGTGGAAAAAAAAGAAAAAACAACCCAAGCAATTATTAAATTCAGTAACACACCTCAAACAAGGCTAACCCCCACCCCCGAATCCAGGTAATAATAGTACATTTCTTGGCTCGGTTGCAGCTACTGATTTGCTAGGAATTGGGGTATAAACATATTGGAAAAGTGAAGGGAGGGAAAATAGGAATGTGTGTGTGGAGGGGGATAAAATCTTCTTCTACCATAACAAGCTGTCAAGAGATAATGTCTCAAATTGCTAAGTTAAGAAATAGTAGCATAAGCACATAATAGAGAAACATGGGGGTCCTTCAGTGAAAAATCCTTTCAGCTACAAGTAACAAAAAACCCAGCTGACAGTGGCTTCAACACATATAGCATTATTTATTCATTTGTTTATTTATTTATTTTTCAAGAAGTTAACTTATATTTACAAAAGTGTGGCATGTGTTCAGCTGCTCAGTGATGCCATTAAGGATCCAGGCTCTTTCTAACTTTTTCTTCCTTAATGTGTGGAGTCTACATCCTCATGTTCATCCCCTCATGGTCACAAGATTTCTGTCACAGCTCCAGGCAGCACAGCTATATTCAAGGCAGAAAGAAGAAGGAAGGGGACATTGTCGGATATGTGTGTCTCAGGAAAACAAAAGCCTTTCAGAAGGCCCCAGCAAACATCTCAGGGCCATAACTGGAACACATAGCCATCTCTAGCTTCAAGGGGGGCTAAGAAAGTATCTGACTCTTCAGCCTCTGAGTGGGAGATGGCAAGGGAGAAGGGGGTTTTGGAGTAGTAAGTGACAGAAGAAAAAGCCAAAGACTGGCAAAATAAAGTTCTTGCCTCTAGGGAGCAGGACTTGCAGTGGGAAGGAGTGGAACAGGATATTGCTGGGGTTTATTATGAGCTCTTTAGAACATTTTCATTTTTCAACTATGCGCAAGTCTTACTTGGATGAAAAGTAAAAACTTAGAAATAAAGTGCTATGGTTTCTATGAAAGAAAAACATTTTAAAAATAAAAACTGGTGGCAGTTTTCTGTTTCCAGAGAAAAGGACATCCATTCACCTTAGAAGCAAACTAACCAGAATTGGGTCTTTATTGGGCTAAGGAATCTCGGGTATCCACCCACTGATCTTACAGAAAATTGTGCCATCACTATTAACCTGAATGTGGCTGCTGGAAACCAGTACAGCACTGTGTAGCAGTTACATGGGTTGACTGTGGTTAGACAGTCCTGGTGCAATTTCCTGTCTGCCGTTTTATTGGCTTTGTGACCCTGGGCAATTGACACCTGGGAGCCTCACTTTTCTTCTTTAGGGAATGAAGGTAATCCAAGTGCCTGGTTCAGAGTAAGCACTCAGCAAATGTTACCTACTGTGATACAAATGTTAAGCGTCCTGAGCAGTGACATAATTTGGGTGTACTACAACAGTATTATGCTTGTACTGAGTTCGTTTCTCTTTTTTATTTTTTCTTTTTGTCCTATTCATGGGCTTGGACCGAACTGTCCCTGAAAATTATTTTTTGTTCCTGAGAGAAGTGCATGCATATTTTTGCCCAGGTTTTTGCTCACAGGAGATACGCAGTTTGGACCATCAAAAAAGGTGCAGGCTTGGATTGCTGTTGGCTCCTATTGGAGGACGGACTGTAAAAAGGAACTAGTCTGGATTATTGTTTCCACAACATATATTGCTATTTAACATTAAAGACAATCCACCCTATGAAATGTGCTGCTGACTACTGTGACTGCCTTGTGTAGGACACAGGGACCAGGTCACCACTGTGGGAAGTAGGTGTGAGAATGTCCCAGAAAGAAAATGGATATGGACAGTGTCGTGCTGGTGCAGGAAATACATACAGTTGGTCTGGGAGTGGGGAACAGAACAGTGACCTCCTCTCTCTGATGTCAAGGTGAGAGCTGGAGATCTGGCCTCCAGGTAGGGAGCATATGGCCCAAAACCATCCAGTTGGTGGATAATAATCTTTCCCACAATGATATCAGGCTAGGGGGCTAAAGAGAGGGACAGCCAATAAGCGGTCCCTTTCAGAGGAGCGTGGGTGACATTCTTGTGGAGAGGTAATATCTGGTATCCATTTACAGTTTTCCTTTGTGGTCTGGTAATTATCATCTGTTATCCCCAAGACTCCTGTAAAATTCTATTAAGCACACATACAGAGAAGATATTGCATCCATTAAAAAACAAAACAAAACAAAACGATGCTATGAAAAAGGCATCTTTGGAGAATAAGAAAGAGTGCTTAGAAATTTTAAATGACTGCCAAAAATAAAAATCTTCAATAGAAGATAAAGTCAAGAAAATGTCCCAGAATGCAGAACAAAAAGGCAAAGATATGGAAAATATGAGAGAAAATAAAAAGACAATCACCTAGGAGGTCAAAATCCAACTAACAAGAGGTCTAGAAAGGGAACAGAGAAAATAGAGGAGAGAAAATTTGCAAAGAAATAAAACAGTGATTTCTTAGAGGAGGCGGACCTGAGTCTTCAGATTGAAAAGGCCCAATCACCAGGTGCCCAGTAAAACAGATGGGGAAAAAACACACTTTTGGGCTCATCATTGTGATATTTCAAAACACTTAAGTATGAAGGGAAAAAAATGTAAGCTTCCAGAGGTAGGGAAAACAGGTCGCCAACAAAAAATTAGAACCCGGCTTCTAATCAGCAACACTACATGCTAAAAGCAATATGTGCAACATTCAGAGGAAAAATATTTTTAACGTAGAATTCTAAAGACAAACTATCATTCAAATATAAAGGTAAAATAATGCTACATTTTCAGACATGCAAAGACCCCAAAATTTACCTTCTTAGGAAGTTACTTGAGGATGTTCTCCAACAAAATATGTGACGTATCAGTCAGGATTGTTGGACGCAAGTAAGAGAAGCTGACTCTAGTTAACTAGAGCAGAAAAGGGATTTATTGCAAGGTCATTATTGTAGCTCACAGAAGTCTGGAGAATCGGGCAGGAGAAGCCACAACTAAGGCCATGCTGGGGGGACAGCTGGGTTTGAATGCTGCTACTGTCACTGCTAGCCCCACTGCTGTGACCCCTGGACATGACCCCAGCATCACATGCCACTGAAGATGAACTCTAATCATCTTTCTGTCTGTTCTCATTTATTTGTGGTCACCTTCAGCATTGTGTTAATCATGCTCTTCAGTCCATGGCACATTATTTTCATCAGTCCATTCAAGGCCCCTTTTTTGCTTGATTTCATTGTAGTATTATTTTTCCCTGTCAGTCCCCACCCCACCCCAACTCCAGTGTTTGTCATGTATATACACTTCCAATCCATCTTCCACAGATCTCCTTAGATATATGCACAGCCATCATATTATACAGTGTTGTTTTACATTTACACAGATGGTATTATGCTGTAAGTCTCATTCTCTTTTTCACCTTTTCCATTCAACACTAGGTTTTGGAGACCTATCTATGTGACTATATGTAAATTTAGCTATTTTCTTTTTACTGTTTTATATATTCCATCTTATGATGGATATATTTCCATATATCTTATGATATATATCCAGTCACACGTGATGGTCACCTGGGTTGCTTCCAATTCTTCACTATCACAAACAGTGCTGCAAAAAACCACCTCAACTATATTTCCTTAATGACCTGTGTAAGAATTCTCTGGAGTATATACCCAGGAGTGCAATTGCTGGGTCGTAGGGTATACACCTACTGAATTTCAGGAGGTACTGCCAACTTAGTCTCTGGAATACCTGTACCAGTTTACACTCCCACCCACACTTTTCCTTTTCCTCACATCCTCATCAGCACTTGATAATATCTGACTTTCTACATGTTGCCATCCTTTTATTGATTTCTCAATGTTATTTTAATTTTCATTTCTTTAATTATTAAGAGAGTTGAAAATCTTTTAATATATTCAAGTTTCCTCTTGGGTAAATTCAAGTTTCTCATTCTGTTACTCTTCATATCCTTTGCCTATTTTCCTATTGAGTTTACTATCTTCTTTTTCTAGTTATTAATCTTTTGTCAGTTTTGCTCATTGCAAATATATTCTCCTAATCTGTCATCCACCTGTTAATCTTGTATATTTCTGTCTCCTTTGTGTTGCTTACTCTGGATTCAAAGCCATGAACAGAGTATTCAGCCCTTGCTGCCTGGTGGGCAGGGAAAGGAAATCTGACCACCTTCAGTTTCCATAGAGGAAGTGGGGGCCTGCCTTCCACCGAGACTCACACGATGGGGAATCCCCCCAATCAGGATGGAGATTTAGATACTAGGCAGTCAACAGAGTTCACTCCTTTGGTTGGCCAACATCCACACATACCCTTCTTCCCAGACTTACTCTAAAAAAACGCTTTCACAATATAGTGCCTCATATAACCAAAAAATGCACTCATTCCTTCGCTGAAGGGTGAGACCAACAAGTATAAGTTATAATGCTTTCTGGTGCAGGTGATATAAAACCCAACTCAAACTGGTTTAAATAACACAAGCAATTTATTGGCTCGCTTAACCGACAAGCCCATAGGCAGGGAAGACTTCAGGCCTGGTATGATCAGGAATATGGTTCCATTTCCCTGTAATTCTCTTGGCTGTGCCTTCTCCATTTGTCAGCTCCATCCTCAGGTAGGCCTTCCACATGTTCACAAGATGGTTAACAGCAGCGACCAGGCTACATGCTTCTTTGTTCATGTCCAAGGGAAGACAGGCTACCTCTTCCCTCAAAAACTGAACAAAAGCTTCATTGTGACTGGATCATCTCTGAACCAATCATCACTGTGGCAAAGGGGAGAGAGAGATTATCCATAAAGTTCTATACCTAGAGCTGGCAATGGGGTCAGTCTCACTCAAATTGCATAGTTGTTGTACAATGGGGGAGGAGAGGAATGGATATTGGAGAACTACGAAGTCCACTACAAAGGAGTAAACTAAGAAAGAGGAAGATACGGGGTCCAGGAAAGATTGGGTCCAACCCAGAAGAGTAATGAAGGGACGTCCCAGGATGACAGTTGTGCTGCAGGCCTATAGAGCAATAAGTCCAAATTGGAGCAGAAGACGGAGGGCTCCAGGAGGGAGGTATCTGGGAAAAAAGGGGATTCAAACGATTTTATACTTTCCTTAAGAATTTGGAACAACTTAAGAAGGAGATAAAGTCAGACAATGCAAGGAAAAGAGAAAGGCAATTAGAAACTCCAGGAAAAAAAAATTGTATAAGAAAAGAAATGTAATCCAAGTACACTGATTGGAGCATTAGGAACAACATTTACATAATCATAATAACATAAACATTTTATTGACTTTAAGCTTTTAGAATGACCTGTCAGCAAAGTATGGATGACTTAATTTTGGTTATAGAACAGAATGTAAATATTATTAATCTTGTTAGTATAGAAGTAAAAGTATAAATGTTGATAGATTGAAAGAGGGAATATAAGCCTATTATTTAAAGGTACAAAGGTAAGAAATAGAGGATATATAACTAGTGATATGTTTATATTGGGGCATTGGAGGAGGGCAGTTGGGTGGTATTAATAGCAGGAAGTCAACAGATAATGTCTGAAAGTGATAAGTTGATAAATAGAAAAAATTGTATATTATTTAGAGATATGAAGATTATTATCAGAAAAGTAAAAAATAAGCAGTTATAAGTAGACTAGTAGATTTCCAGGACAAGATAGTAGACTTACCACATGTTTATCTCCACTCCCACCTGAAACCTTGCTAAAATGATAGTAAAGGAATTTTTAAAAAGTATAAAAACACAATGATGAAGAGAATGTCCATCAGGAGCAGGTCCATCAGCAAAAGAGAGATTCCAACAAATGTCTGGAAGATAGGAAGTAAATGGAGAAATGGTGACTGATGAAGCATGGTGGAGGAAGCCACAGCCTGGAGTATGCATGGAGGTGATGCCACCAAGGAAGGAGTTGATCTTTCTCTGCAGAAGCCTGGAGTGTCTTGGGTCTTAACAGTGCCAGGTATGGTATAGAGTGGGAGTGAGATGTGGGGCTGAAAACAGGGAGATTAACTGGAAAGCTGTATATCAAACTGTTAACCCACCACCCTGTGTACAATTCACAGCAGCCAGGTGTCTACCCATTAGGCAAAACCAGAGGTTTCTTATTTAAGGAAACTGAACAACCTTGGAGAAAAGATCTTTGCATTTTGGCACAGCATAGTAGTCAGCTATTCTCCAATCATCCTAAAGGTAAGCCACCAGTCACCTAGCTCTGTACCCCATATACAGAGCTTCCAATCAAATTTTATTGCTACATTCTTAAATATGAGTAAACAACTATAGATCACCGGGTATTTGAGAAAAGACTACGAATTGAAAGAGATCAAAATACACAAATGAGGGAAAACAAATCCCAAAGGAAATAAATATTTCAAAGAACACAATGAAATATAAAAATACCTCTATTATTCTCAGAAAGATTCAAGATAATAGTGCATCCATTAAACAAGAACAGGATGCTATAAGAAAGGAAAAGATAACATGAATGGATATTTGGAAATTTTAAAATATGATTGGCAAAATGAAAAGGAATGTTAATAGAAGAGTTGGAAAATAAAGTTAAATCTTCTTCCAGAAAGTAAACAAAAGGGAGAGAGAGAGAACTAGGAATGGAAGGGAGAGGGAGGGAGCGGGGAAGTGTGGCAGCAGTTGAGAGAACAGATAAAAATACAAAAGATCAATTCAGAAGGTCTAACATCCAACTTTAAGGAGTTCCAGGAGAGAACAACAACAATAACAAAAACAAAAACAGAAAAGAGGAATGTATCAAAGAAATAATATAAGAGAATTCCCGGAGTTAAAGAACTTCAAAATGAAGGGACCTAACCAATGACCATCACAATGAATGACAAATCCCCAAACTTAAACACATAATTAAGAAATTTTAGAACACCAAGAATACAGTTTTAAAAAAATAACTATTTAAAGGTGTGTGTGGGGGTGGCTGGAGTAAAAGTACTTTCCCCTATTCTTCTCCCCAAGTACAGCTAAAATCCTGGGATATTACATATAAATATAAGAAGACTGAGAGGTGGAGAGAAGGCAAACCTCCTGGGGACCTCAGTAGCAGAGGAGCGACATGGTAGTGAGTTCCCTTGGTTTGCTTTTTGCCTCACATAGCCAAGACTTGGTGCTGGAGAAGATGGCAATTAGATAATAACCACTCTACTCCAGCCAAACACAAAAGAAAAAACTGTGGCCCCACCAGCAAAGGCCAAGTGGGGAGCCTAGACTTCTACCTTTGCTGGCTATAAACTCTTCCCCCTTCTCACTGGGGTGCTGTCAGAGAAGGCTGTGTGGGGAGCCAGAACTACCACCCTCACCCAAGAATCATGAGGAAACCCTCCTTCTGGGGTGTGAACAGAGATTGAGTGAGGATCCTGGACTTCCATGCCCATCTGGTAGTAACAAGGCAGCGTCCCCTCTTTCACTGCTGGAACAGTGTCTAAGGAGACAAGCTAAAACAATTAAATAATCCTCGTATTGGACTTCCCTGGTGGCACAATGGTTAAGAATCTGCCTGCCAATGCAGGGGACATGGGTTCGATCCCTGGTCCAGGAAGATTCCACATGCCATGGAGCAACTAAGCCCATGCGCCACTAACTACTAAGCCTGTGCTCTAGAGCCCATGAGCCACAACTACTGAGCCCGCGTGCCACAACTACTGAAGCCCGTGTGCCTAGAGTCCGTGCTCCGCAACAAGAGAAGTCACTGCAATGAGAAGCCTGTGCACCGCAACGAAGAGTAGCCCCCGATCGCCACAACTAGAGAAAGCCTGAGTGCAGCAACGAAGACCCAATGCAGCCAAAACTAACTAAATAAATCAATTTATTTTTTAAAAAAAATCCTCGTATTTAACACCATACCCAAAGTGCCCAGGCTTCAATAGAAAATCACTTATGTTACCAAGAATCAAGAAAATCTCAACTTGAATGAGAAAAGACACTCAATAGACTCCAACACCAAGATGACAGAGATGTTAAAAATCACCTGACAAGGGTTTTTAAGGAGACATCATAAAAATGCCTCAATGTACAATTAGGAATATGCTTAAAACAAGTGGAAAAACAGAAACTGTCAACAAAAAAATAGAAGATATAAAGAAGAATCAAATGGAAATTTTAGAACTGAAAAATACAATAACCCAAACAAAAACCTCAATGGATGGGCTAACAGCAAAATGTAGGGGACAGAGGAAAGAATCAGTTAACTTGAATATAGAACAATAGAAATTACCCAATCTAGAAAACAGAGAGAAAATAGACTGGGAAAAAAGTGAACAGAGACTCAGGGACCTGCGACACTATAAGAAAAAATATAACATTCATGTCACTGAGATCCCAGGAGAGAAGAAATAGAGATGGGTAGAACTATGTAAAAGCAATTAGACTCAGACTAATATTAGGCTTCTTATCCTCAAAATTGGATGTTAGAGGAAAGTGGAGCAACGCCTTCAAAGTTCTATGGGAAAATGATGTTGAACCTCAAACTTTAGGGGACATCCCTGGTGGTCCAGTGGTTAAGACTCTGCGCTTCCACTGCAGGGGGCATGGGTTTGATCCCTGGTCAGGGAACTATGATCCTGCATGCTGCATGGCCAAAAAAACCCAAAAAACAAACAAACAAAAAAACCCAAAACAAACTTCTGCCGAGTATAAGAATGGAATATGGATATTTTCAGATATGCAAAGACCCAGGAAGTCTACCCCCGACACAACCTTTTTGAGAAAGTTACTTGAGGATGTATACTATCAAAACAATGGAAAAAATAAACAAAACAAAAACCCTGGGAACCAGTAAACAGTAGATATAACCAAGGAAAGCTGTGAAGGAAAGTCTCAAAATGACAGCCATGCATCAGGCCTAGAGAGCAACTAGTGCAGATTTGAGAAAGGAGATGGAGGGCTCCAAGAAGGAGGTCTTTTTCTTTTTTGGTGGGGGGGTGGACTTGATGTACTTAATGTGATAGAGATTTTGGGAAGGAAAAAAATGGAATATATGAAAAAGTAAAATAGTGAAAGAGAAGCAAAGAATTAGAAACTTCAGGAAAAATGAAAAACTGCTACAAGGAAAAAATTATAAAAGTACATAATTGGGACTTCCCTGGTGGTGCAGTGGTTAAGAATCCACCTGCCATTGCAGGGGACACGGGTTTGAGCCCTGGTCTGGGAAGATCCCACATGCCGCGGAGCAACTAAGCCCACGCACCACAACTACTGAGCCTGCGCTCTAGAGCCTGCAAGCCACAACTACTGAAGCCTGTGCACCTAAAGCCCGTGCTCCTCAACAAGAGAAGCCACCGCAATGAGAAGCCCACGCACCACAACAAAGAGTAGCCCCCGCTCGCCACAACTAGAGAAAGCCTGCGCACAGCAACGAAGACCCAATGCAACCAAAAATAAAAAATATAAATTTATTTTAATAAAGTACATAATTGGCTCTGCAATGAACAATTAGTCATATTAATATAACTGCTTATTGCTTTTAAACTTTTAGAATCAAACTATTAAACTGTAGACAAAACACACAGAAAAAGCCTTAATCATGTTTACAGAACAGAATTCAATGTTACCAACTTTGACACATAAAAGACCAGATGACAGAAGTTGAGAGGTTGAACTGTGGGGAAGAAAGCGAAAAGATATTCTCAGCTAACAAAATTCTGGTCAAGAAAAATTGTCTCATGGAACAAGGAATCACAATGTTGCTTAAATTCAGAAAAGTATCTAATAGAGAAACTAAATTATATTAGAAGCAGGAAGGACAAGAGTTGAACTTGGTGTAAATTATCTAAATCCTCGTCTGTCATAGCAGGACATCAATGGGTAATGCCTGAAACTGATAAAAGACAAATCACATGGCATAGTATTTAGATATGGAGATAACAATCAGAAGAAATAACTAAAAGTGGTTGCTAATAACTAAAGGTGGTAGAACGGTGGTGGGGATGTGTGGGTCAGTAGACTCTTTTCATTTCCTTTTGTACTAATTTGAGTTTATTGATTTGTTTTCTGAACAACGTGCATGCATTACTTCTATTTTAAAATGAACGTGTATTTAAAATTAATTTTTAAAAGCAGAAAAAGGACACTCCTCCCCACCACTTACTCCCTCCCCGCAAATTCCCTTGTCCCTGCAGACCTAATGGCAGCAGAATTTACAAATATTTGAGAAACCTTGAAGTCTCCCTTCCTGCCTCTCCCTTAAATGCAGCTCTACTGCAGTCAAACTTGAATATTCGTTAGCCCAAGCTTGCCATACTTATGCTCATCTCCTTGCTTGGAAAAAAAATTACTCCTTATCTCCACTAGTTGGAGTCTTCCTTATTCTTCAAGGTTCAGCTCAAATTCTACCTCCTCCAAAAAGTCTTCCTTAGTCCCCTGGCAGAACCTCCTTCCTCCTCGGTGACTCTCGAGTCTTCATTCATGCCTCTAGTTATGACACTTACATGTTGTTTCTTCAAGTATGTTATTCAGGTCAATGTTTCATGCCCCCACCATCCTTCAAAGCAGCTATCAGAGTGATCTTCCTAAAATACCAATCTGATTCTGTCACTTCCCTGCTTCAAACCCTTCTATGGCTTCCCATTGCCCATAGAATCAAAGCTAAGCTTGACTCCCTGGCTTCCACCATTTCTTCCACTGCTCCCCCCAAAATCCATGTGCTTTCACACTCTTTATGTAATTTTGCTTAGGCAGCTCTTCTGCTTGGAATATTCTTTCCCCCATTTCTCCATGGTAAACAGCAGCTCTTCCTTCAAGACTCAGTTCAAGTACCCCCTTCTCTATAAAGGCTTTCCTGATTACTCCCTCCATCCCACCCCACCCCAGGAAGAACAATCCGATGGTCTTATATTCTCTACTCTGCCTCATCTAGACTTCTGTTAGATCATTTGTCACAGTTGGTGCACTTATCTGCTTACTTATCTGAGTCTCCAGGTAAACTGTGACTTCCTGGAGTTCGGGGAGTATATCTCATCTCCAGAACCAAGCACAGGGCCTGACATGCAGCAGGAACTCAATGTATGCTTGCTGAACAAATGGATGAAAAAGTTATGACCGAGTGAATACTGGAAAGAACAAATGAGCAAATGCTTATATTAATGCATGAATGAATAAGTTAATAAGTGAATGAATGAGTTATACATGAATAAGTGAATAAATGAATGATGACCAGACGAATGAATGAGAAAAAGAAGCCAATGAGTAAATGATTGAAAAGTGCCTGTGCCAGTGAGGGTATGAGAGAAGAATGAATAAATTCCCACCTCTGTGTCTCGGTTCAAACCCACCTGGAAGACCTTCTGCCCTGCCCTTCACCCATCTAAAGTGCACGCCACAGTGTTAACCTCTTTTAGATTACAAGGAACAGACACACTCAGGTTAGTGATGGAGATTTATTGAAGCATTCACAGGGAAATAAGGAAGACAAAAACAGCTACACAGGCAGCCTCACAGAACAGAAACTTGAAAATGGTTCATGATCCAAAGCAGCTCTAAAGCCTGGCTTATCTTGTCACCCCCTCAGCTGCAGGCATCTGTTGCTCCCTTCTCTAGTGCTTCCCAAAATGGTGACTCAACTTCTTTCTGGCAGTATTTATACTCCTCCTACTGCTACTGACTACCTTTTCTCTGCTCCCCTCCTCCCTAGCCCATGGCCTTCAGGGCCTCAAAGCTTCTGGGCCTCCTGGCTCCTGCAGCTTCCTGGCTTCTGGGGCTTCAGTTCCAATTAATCCAGGGCTTCTATGTGCTGTAATTTCTGCTTGCCTTGTCTATCCTGCTGCCTCTTTGATTCCTGATGCCTTGCTGCCACGTGGTTGCAGCTACCTTGTGGCTCTTGCAGTCTCATCGCTTCTGCTGCCTCATGGATCTTGTCTGTTCAAGCCGTATGCTGCTTCGTTAATCTCACAGATTCAGGGTTTTGTCTCATGATTTCTGTTCCTCATGGCTACTGCTACATCGTGGCTCCTATTGCTTCATGGCTTGTGCCCTTTTGACCCATTGTCTTGCTGCTTCATGGCTTCTGCTACCTGTGGCCCCACATTCTAATGATGTCTCATTATTTCTGCAGCTTTCTCCTTGCTTTCACTGTTCAGTTTCTGACACCCTTCATCCACCACCACTCCTGCCTTGATAAATTCTAATTAACTGTTCACTTCTTCTGAATGCCTCACATTCAACCTCCCTGAAAAAGCATCTGATTGTTTCATATATTTGCCATCCGATACAGCCCATCACTAGGAGGCAGAGTTCTTACATCAGTCCACCTAGTAGGCCACTGGCCAGCTTAGAGACTGGCTGTCCTTGAGTAAGATACTACCCCAACTTAACCATCTGTGGCCAGGACTGTGAGGTCACATGGTACAGAACATGGCAACTCATGCTTAAGAAACCCCTTAGAAGGGACTGTGGGCATGGCAGGTCTGCTGAGGGCTTCCAGAAGGGGGCAGTGTAATTGGCAAGCTGCTTCTTGGGCTGTCCAGTACATCGACCTTCAAGGCCAACCTAAGTCCCACCTTCTCCATGGCCTCCTCTCCCCGTCCTGATCTGCAATGGGAGAAATCAAGGCTCTAGGGGCAATGCGGAAAGGGAACTTAGGTTCCAGTTCTGGCTCCAACACTTCCTAGTAGAGGGGCCTTGGGCAAGTTCCCTCCCCTCTGAGAGCCTCAGGAAGGGGTTAGACAAAATCCTAAATTCCCTTACAGGTCTGACATCTGGGTATCTCCCTTTAGGTTACTGTATAAGGGATATAAGACTTACCTGGGGAAGCCCACAAAAACATCTGAGGTAGGAAAGAGGGAGTCAGAGTCCTGGCTTGGAAAAGCACAGGAGGTGCTTAGCCAAGGTTTATTGAACTTGATGAATGAATCAATGGCGAGGGCGGGGGGAGGGGGAGACCACACAGCACACAAAGAATGTTTACCTAACTTGAGGAATTCCAGTTGCTGAGGAGGCTGGAAGGAGATTCTGAGTCAGATGGATAAGGAAAAAGAATGACTGAGATAGGGTAGGAGTCTTGGCTATTAACGAGTATTCATTCTATCCTCTCAGTCACCCTCCACATCCAATAATCAGTCACCAAGTCTGCTTCATCATCTTCCTTTAACAGCTCATCTCCAATCCATTCCCACTGCCCTTGCCCTTGAGTGGGCCTAGTATTTTCAACTGTTCCCTAACTAATCTGTCTCCCCTCTCTCCCTCACAAATGCATTCATTCATTCAAAAACTATTTATTAGGCGCCTGTTTGGGGTCACGCACTGTGCTTTTTGCTGGGGATATACCAGTAGCAGGATAACCCCAGGCTGACCGTTGTGGTGCTTACAGCTTATTCAGAGAGACAAAACAAGCAAATATAAAACAGTGTGAGAATTGAACAAGGAAACTACAGGCATGGGAGCATACAGCTTGAGCATCTAACCTAATCTATTTCCACACTGGCTGGCCAGAAAGAGGTTTGTTAAAATCACATCTTATCTGGAGTCTCCTCTGCTTAAAACTATTCCACGGCTCCCCTGCTGTCTCCAACCCACAATTCCCAAACCTGGCTGCACCCTGGAGTTGTGTGCAGACCTTTATAAGCACTCCAGATCCTAAGGCCCCCACTCCAATTATGGAAATTGAATTTTTAGAGGTTGGGGCCCAGGATGCCCCAAGTGTTTCTGGTGCACAGCCAGTTTGAGAACCACACTGTCCTACGAGGTAAATCTGCTCTGTAGCCAGGCTCTTACGACCCTCTTCAAATCTGGTTCCTGACTACCTCTCTAGCTTCATTTCCTGCTGCTTTTCCCCAGCCCAGGAAACCTTATACTTCTGTATTTCTGAATTGCTAGGATGTTTCTTGCCTTCAGGTCTTCGTGCATACTGTTCTAACTGGAAACTCCTTCCACTTCTTCCTCAACTGGCTAATTCCTGCCAGTCCCCCAAGAGTCAGCTCAGGTGTCACTTCCTAGACTAGAGGACGTCTTCCCTGAACCTCTACCTAAGCTAGATGCCCCTCCTTTATCCATGCTCCTGTCAGAGCACTGATCACACTGCTTTATGAATTGCCTCCCCAACTAGACAGTGAGTTCCTCAAAGACAGGAGAAAGATTTGACTCATGTTTGTGTCCCGAGACTAAGGCTACTGGGTCCAGAACATAAGGGAGTCAACCTAGTGTCCTCCAACTAGCCCTAGGGATTCTACTTAGATCCAGCTGGCTCTTGGAAACACACACCATGGTGTCTGCTCTTCTCTGGGCACAGCCTGCACTAAGCACGTGTTGCCTTGTGATGATAGGAGGTGGTGTGGCACAAGGGAAAGCACTGGGCAAGCACAGAGGAGATCCCAGTGGAAGTCTAGGCTCTGCCAGCGAACCACCGGAATCTCAGACAAGTCATCTCACCTCTCTGATCCTCAGGATTTAAATCTTTTGGAGCACTTCTGTTCCTATGTGCCAGGGTCTTATCCTAAGGCATCTCATGTAATGCTTTCTACCTCGTGAGGTAGGGATTAGTTACTCAGATTATCATCCACACCTACTGAATTAGATTTCCAGGGGTGGGACCAGAGCAAGGAGCTCCACATCCTTTGGACATGGGGGTGCAGCAGGGAACTGCTGCTTTTCATTATAAGCCCTTCTGTACCATTTTATTTTCTAACTGGTGTATATATTGCTTTGATTTTTAAAAAGGAAAAAGAGGGAGTTCCCTGGTGGCCTAGTGGTTAGGATTCCGGGCTTTCACTACCATGGCCCGGGTTCAATCTCTGGTCAGAGAACTGAGATCCTGCTAGCTGCGTGGTGCAACCAAAAAAAAAGGAAAAGGAAAAAGCTTCGCAGGTAAGGTTGATAACCACCCTTAGAGGGGAGAAAGCTCAAGACTGAATTGGAGGGTGTGGGTTCAAACCCTCACTGTTATCTGGTAGCTGGGTGATTTAACCTTGCTGGGCCTCAGTCTCCTCATCTGCAAAGTGGGAAGAATAGCAATCACTTTTTAAATAATTAATTAATTAATTGATTGATTTTTGGCTGTGTCGGGTCCTCGTTTCTGTGTGAGGGCTTTCTCTAGTTGCAGCGAGCGGGGGCCACTCTTCATCGCGGTGCGCAGGCCTCTCACTATCGCAGCCTCTCTTGTTGCGGAGCACAGGCTCCAGATGCGCAGGCTCAGTAGTTGTGGCTCACGGGCCCAGTTGCTCTGCGGCATGTGGGATCTTCCCAGACCAGGGCTCGAACCCGTGTCCCCTGCATTGGCAGGCAGACTCTCAACCACTGCGCCACCAGGGAAGCCCAGCAATCGCTACCTTTAAAGTCCTGTGATAATCTACATGCCAGCCAAATTGCTTCAGATATATTTCATTTCATCTTCCTTACACCGCTGCAAGGTAGGTGTATATTATCTCCTTTCCTACATTAGGAAACTGAGGCTCAAGGAGGTGAACTAACAGGTTCAAGTTTCTACAGCTAGTATTTGAACCAGGGTGACTCCCCAGTTGTGCTGTTCCACATATGCCAGCATTTCCCAAATTACAGCACACATACCACTAGTGGTATGTGACTTCTTTGGTTGAACACAGACAAATTTATTTTGTTTTGGTAGCTATCCCTTTTAATATGTATTAGAAAATACATACTTATTAGCACATCAAACCCATGGTTTCACGGTTATCACTACTCAGGATGAAATGAAGTAGATAATGATATTAGACCCAAGACAACCTCAAGAAAAATACTGAGTAAACAGTACAGAAAGGCAATTTGGAAGTATCTATTGAAAACAAAAATATAAATAACCTACGATTCTGTAATTCAACTTGTAGGAATCAACCCTAGGTAAATTTTCACACACGCACACACGATGCTCCTGCATAGTATCCTTATAACAGCAAAAACAGAAGAGTCTTACTGTCTATCACACGAGAAATAGGTAAATAAAATGTGGCAGAGTCACATCATGGCAATCTACATAACAATTACTAAGGATGAACTGCATCTACACTTAGCAACATGCATATATCTCAAAAACATTGCTAAGAAAGAAAACTGCAGAATGATTCAATATACCATCTGCATTAAACACAGTATTTTCAATGAACTCATATGTAAAAGTCTTAAAACAAAGTCAAGATGGATGTACAACAGACATTATAGCAATTGAGGGGGGAGGGGGAATGGTAGTCGAATGAAGTTAGCTTTATTTGCAACAATCTAATTTCTTAAAAAGAAAATGGATTCATGCATTACTTGGGTAATTAGAACTGATTTAACTTTTAGAAAGAAAAAATGTAGTACACAGATCGGACAAGGTGATGGTCTGACAGTATACATGAACAAGCAAAGACCGACCTCATGGCAGCAGACTGCACTGCCTCTGCAGTGCCTGCAACTAATGCGGTTAGTTCCCAGAAGGAACATTACACACAGCCAGGATGCGGCCCAGGCTACCTCTCCCCTACTTCCTCACAACCCAGGTTGGGGCTTAGGCACCCAGTTATCATACATGACTGAAGCGATAGGGTTCCTTAGGTCCTCCACTTACCAGGTAAACCCCATCAATGCCCTGGAACTTTCCCAATAACCAGGGCATTCAACACCTCCCAGATTTGGAGGCTCCTTCTGTCCCTAACAACTGGGATCAGAAGCCTTCAGGGGTTAGGCATGAGAAGGCTTGGATTCTGAGGGGTTGGCACCTAGTGGGCTCCAAGCAGGGATAAGGCCTCCAGTGAGGAGTTTGACATCATTAAATCCTACGAGGTAGGTAAATACTGTTAGCCCCATTTTACAGTTGAGGAAACAGGCACAGAAAGGTCAAATGACTTGCCCAGTGTCAAGCTAGTAAGTGATAAAAAAATGGGACTAGAACTGTCCCCAGAGCCTAGGCTCTGCTCCTAGCACCCAACCAAATCCTACCAACTTGTCAAGGTCCAGCTCAAATGTGACCTCCAGGAAGCCTGGAGCTGATCATCCTCTTCTCAAATTCAAAGCACCTATACATGATTCAGCTAACCACAGGAACTCATGAACCCACTAGCATCTCCTTAGTAGGAGGGTAGAGATCATGTCTGATTCAGTTCTGTATTCCTAGCATAGAGTCTGACAAAGAGGGTGTTTAGTATGTATTTGATGAACACAGGAAATGAATGAAAGCATTAATGAGTGAATGAGGGTGGTTTCACGTAACGGCCTGAATCCTGAGGTCTGGAATAACTATGCCCAGCGCCGCGGTGCTGTCATACTAAGCTCTCTTGGAATCAAATTCAGCCTAGGCTCCTTCTAAAATGGGTCTCCAATATCTTTATTATTTTGCAAACACACCCACATGCGCACATGTGGACACATATACACACATGTACATACCACACACAAGCAAAATGCAGGGGGCCCAAGGAACCCATGATTATGGGTGACGGGGTAAGGTCCAGGGTGGCGGAAGGGGGGATGGACAGATGGCCCTGTTCAGCTCAGTTCAGCTCAGCACCTCGTTCCAGAGGCCAGGATGCTCCCTGAAGCTCAGGAATTTTTGCTCCAGAACTAACATCACCTCTGTTCCTCTTCATGCTTGACAGCAGTGCCTAAATCCCATGACTATACCAAACAGGGACAGGAGGTAGGGAAAGGTTGGGAGCCAAATATCCAGAGATTGGGAGAGGCGTAACTTAGGGATCCAGACCGGGCAGGAGGGCAGAGCTACTGCTACTGCTCATTGGGGTTGGGGTTGGCATCTGGGTACTTGGTGAGGTCGAAGGTCAGGACTTTGCTGATCACACAGTCCCCTTGCTGAAGGAGGAGGGAGAAAAAGAAAAATAAAATTGTAAGGAGAGAATTAAGAGGGGTCAAGTGCCCCAGGATTGTGGGGCCTCAAACCCTCCTCCCTACATACCTGCCCAAAGCCCAGGCAATGGTTCTCTGGGTATGACAGGATGTGCGCAGTCCCATGTGCCTTCTTTTCCTGCCTATCTCTGCACTCTCCTCCTTTTCTCTGCTGTCTGGCTGCCTCTGCCTCGCCTTTCCACCTGTCCCCAAATGCAATGGCCCTGCCCAGCTGAGCTGGCTAAGCCTCCAGGGCAGGGCTCCAACAAGCCCAGATGGCCATTCAGGACCTGAGTCCCTATGCTCCCCCACCCCTGTGCCCCTCCACTGCAGCCTTCCCTTCCTGCCCTGGGAAGTCAGGCAGGGAGTGGGGCTGGCTCCTGAGCCAGGACCGCCCTACCTCGGGGTAGACTCCAATGAGGCTCTCAGCCTTGGTGTAGAACTCCTCCTTGAGAGAAATGACGATGGCCTGGAAGTTGCAAGTAGACTGCTCCTTGATGTAATTTGCTACCTGTGGGAGGGGCCGTGGAGCACTTAGCAGGGCTGAAGCCCTAACACTCCCTGTCTTATCCAGTCAGAACCAGAGGCAGATGGGGTGGGGTAGGGGGCGGAGGGTTGGGGGAAGAGAGGCTGAAAAGGAGGCCACTGACTAGCACAGTGCGGATGACCCTGGGCCCAGCCTCCCAGGCACAGAGAAGAGGCTGCAGGAATGGCTAGGGCGCACTCAGGAGTTGTTCCCTGAAACCCAGCCCCGACCTGGGGGCCTCCCTCCCAGGCCCCTTTCCTTGCACCCACCTTGCCAATGTTGGTGTTATCCAGGGCAGCATCTATCTCATCCAGGACGAAGAAGGGGGCTGGCTTGTAGCTGGGAGGGAACCAGTAGGTGAGCTGACACTGATGGGGGCAGGGGCGGGGCATGACAGCCCCAGAGCCCATCATACAGGCCAGCACCCCCTTCCATTTCTTCAGAGATTAAAAAACCCAGGTCTGAATGTTGCCTGAGCCCCTAAAGCCCAATATACCAACTGAGTCCTCCTTTGCATCCAGCCCTGCGCTCCAGGATCCCACAGAATAGAAGACATGATCCTCTCTGGAGCGTCCAGGTTGGCTGGGGAGATAAAGCTGTCCTAGGCTCTGGCCATACTGACCAAGCTACCTGGAGGTCTACCCCACCCACTCACACCATGTCTCCCTGCCTCTGCACATGCTGTACCCTCTGCCTTGGAATGCCTACTGGTCTCTCTGGCTAACTTCTACTTATCCTTTGCATTTCCTGCTCAAGTGTTGGCTGCCCTTGAAAGGCTTTCCCAGATTGGGTTGGTGGCTCTCCTCTGTGCATCCACAGCTCACACGCTCACCCGGTTACAACATTTAGCTCACTGTTTGTTTACACATCTGGCTTCCAGTAGACCATGAGCTCCTCGAAGACAAAAACCATGTCTGACTCATCTGTGTCCCTAATCCCCCAACAAGGTCTGGTACAGAGTAGCCCTCAAGAAATGCTCACTGAATGATGCTGTACAATCAAGCACTAAGTTGTGGGGGGGAGTCAGATTCAAGTACTGTTGGCATTCAGGAGGGGGAGGTCAGGGTATGCCACAGTGGTTGAAGCAGGCTTCCTAGAGGAACAGGAGGAAGAGAATGAGATGTGAAGGGGTGGAAGGTGATGGCCAAGCTAGATTTGCATGAAAAGGGCTTATGAGCCAGCAACCATGTAAGCAAAAGCCTGGAGGTGGGACTGGATACATGCAGGGGAAGGCATGCTGAGTGGATGAGGCTGGATTGGGAAGACAGGTCCAGGAAACCAAGGCCAGATATGCTGTAGTAGGTAGGGAAACAGGGATTCAATCCAGAGTCCACCAGGTCATCTTCACCTCGGCATAACTTTGCATATCCTTGGACCCCAGAGCCTCCAGTGGCCTCAGTACAGTCTCCACCAACTGCCCTGGAGGGGCACAGCCATACCTGTGGATGGCAAAGAGCAGGGCCAGAGCTGCTACTGTTTTTTCCCCCCCTGACAAGTTGTCCATGGGCCGGAAGCGTTTGCCAGGAGCTACACAGTTGTAGTTGATGCCATCCAAGTAGGGCTCCTCAGGGTTCTCAGGGCCCAGGAATGCCTAGGGGGAAAGGAGATGGGTCAAGAGTCTGGGTCTAGATGGGGATGAGGACAGGAAGCCTAGAGGGAAGGGCGAATGAGGATGGGTAGGGGCTAGTTGGGTAAGGGGCTCCAGCCTACCTGGGCACTGCTGTTACGGGACAGGGCCTTGTAGATCTCATCAATGTTGGTGGCCACTGATTCAAAACAGGAATTGAAGCGGTCAAAGCGCTCCTTCTTGATCTGTTCAAATGCCTGTTTGGCCTTCTTGGCTCGCTTTCGGGCTGCCTCAAACTCTGCCACAAGGCAAAGACAGGTGACCCCTCAGTACCCAGGCTCTGCCAAGGCTGAGGACCATGCCCTGGCAAAAATGACCTACAACTGACAATCCACAGAGCAGGGACATCCCACATGAAGAGGAATGCCTGCGGAGGGGCCCAGGAAGACAGTTCCACGATCACCTGTATCCAGTGGGCCAGCCACATAGTGCAAAGGAAGAAACATGGGCTCGCAGCCACATAACATGGATTCTTCCCTGGGCTCTACCAGCAACGAGCTGTGTGACCTCAGGCAGGTCACTCATTCTCTCTAAACCTCAGCAGTTTTCTACTCTATAAAACAGGTGTGATAATCCCTACTGTTTAGGGCTCTTGGGAGTTTCGAGCAAGAAAGCACGTAAAAACAGGAGCTGTTGTGATGTATAACAGGCCCTTGCCATACCTCTAGCCTCCTGCCTTCATCTTAGAACCAAGAAGAAGAGGAAACCCTTACCGTCTGAGGTTTCCTGGAACTTGTCTCGGACACTTTCCAGCTTTTCCATGGCCTTCATGTTGGGGGCAGCAATACGCTGGAGCACACTCTGCTGCTCATTCAGCTTCTGCTGCAGTGTGTTCATCTCCTGCTTGATCTCCTCCTCGGCCTGGGCATCCTGCAAATCCCAGGCCCAGCAACATCAAGAAGGGCCAGGCCCCTACAGAGATACCTGATCCGGGCGGGGGCCTGGGGACCTACTCCCACGCAGAAGGCAGGTTCCTTTTCCCTAACCCTGCTCCTCTCATCAGGTCCTGCCAACAGTAACCATTCCCACCGTCCCTAGAAATTACAGGCTGACGTCGCTTTTCTCATCTCTAGCCCTTCCCCCAGGCCCTGTCAACCTCTCCATCTCTCAGGAGGAGCAGCTGGTGGTGCCCCTCTCTGGCTCTCAGCCCAGGCCATGAGCCAGCGCCATCCCAGGGTGACCTAGAGGCTCCCACACAGGCTGGTCTGGACTCCACTTACAGCTCTACAACGAATAAGGCAACTCATGTTTTCTGCTCAGATCACCACACCTGAGCAAATTCCATTTGAACTTGGTTTTAGGTCTTATGGATATTGTGATGCATGTCTGGGCTTGTGCCTTTCTGCCACTTTTAGTCAATAAATATTTACTGAATGCCTTCCAATGCCAGGCACTGGCCACTCATATCCTGTGAGTCATGGCTCCTGTGTTCACAGAGCTCATGGACTAACAGAGGAATGCATATAAGCAAACAATCAGAACATCGTATGGTGAATACCCAAACAATGATAAACAGATGGTGATGGGTCAGCACACAAGAAGGGCACCTAACTCAGACACTGGGGCTAGGGAAGGCTTCCAGGAATATTTTTAAGCTCAGGCCCATAGGATGAATGGTGAGGACAGAGAGAAGGAACAGTCTTCTATGCAGACAGGAGTATCACATGCGAAACCAGGGTTTATTCATGGTTCATTCAAGGAAATCGAAGAAATTCAAAAAAGTAATCAACTTTAATGAACTTCAAAAGCCAAACAGGGGAATCCCCTGGCGGTCCAGTGGTTACGACTCAGCGCTTTCACTGCCCGGGCCCAGGTTCAATCCTCGATCAAGGAACTAAGACCCCACAAGCCACACAGCACAGCAGAAAAACAAAAAGGCCAAACAAATATGCAAAGGGCAATTCAACATGGCAATAGTAGCAACTCTGTGTGTGTGTGTGTGTGTGTGTGTGTGTGTGTGTGTGTGTGTGTGT